>NC_087461.1:14548333-14851363 GCF_036321535.1 Camelus dromedarius
AATCATTTCTTTCCCCAGAGGGATCGCCTGTGTTCCAGTTGACAAAGGAGACTGGATTGTTGTTTACCCACAGCCACGATCCTGATTATCAGACAAAGCCAATAAAAACAGAAGTTAAAACTAACCCACCTTAAAATAAGTTCAACTTATTCATGCAGAATTTCTAAGCATAGCGTTTTACACCACAATCAAACGTTGCTTACAACCAGACTTTTCATAGGCAGGGTTGTAATAAATAATCATTACAAGGAAGGAGAATATGTTTGTTACATAGTTGAAAATGTATTCCTCATGGGTATAAATATGCAAACATCCTTCCCTAAATTTTTTTTTTCCTGGCAAAAGGTAGAAAACATTTTTTAAACCTTCTTAAACTAACTTACCTACAGTAGATATTCTTTTAATCAGCAACTTTCAAGACAGCATAATATGTGAGTCATTTAAATTTTCAGTCCTTATCTCAAATGAAAATATGAGTTTGAATTTTCAAACTCTTCACAAATTAATCACTATTTAAGGCAAGACTTTCTAGAATGGAAAAGTTGTTGTACCTACAACATTTTGAAATATTCACGATTCAGTAGTCATTCTGCAAAATTACCTTCAACATTTCTGTACAATCCTATCCAAAAATTGGTTTTGCTTTGAAGTGGCTCAACTCGATATGACAGGAAACTCGACTCAGCAGCACTTTCAATGGAAACCAGAGAGGAACCTGCAAAATACAAAAGAATAAATATGATGGAAGTATATTTAAGTAGTTGAAAATATTTTTATAATGATAATATTTTGACTGACTAAGAGCAATATTTTTATTTTTCATCCCAAAAATCTCCACGTAAGGGGTCGAATTTCAAAGAGTGGCCATTTGTCTTCTAAGAATTTTTAGTTTCCATTCTGAAAATATGATTTTTTTCCAGCGCCATTTGTGTACAAGCACTGAACGACTCACTGCAAGATAATCAAAGACAAGTAGGACATCGAATATCTTAAGAAGGTTATGGTTCAGTGGGTAGTAATGGGTTGAGCGTATAAAGGAATGTATTAGAAGGAAAAATAAATACAATATGCTATTGACATGTCAAACAGGGGGAAGATTTGTTTCAGGGAAAGCAAATAAAAGGGAGCATGGAAGAAATAGATTTTAAGATATTAAAGAGCATAGGATTTCAAGTAGAAAGAATAGAAAATAATTCTAGAGAGAAAAGGAATATGAGAAAATATCAAGGGAGAGGGAAGCATAGAGCTTCTTCAGGAAAAGAGATGGCTCACAGATGCATGGAATTCTCCACATTTGGTTTATGGTGACATGTTATGATACAGGTGGATAATAGACAGACACACAGATAGGACAATCTATTGAGGCAAATGAATAGTATTAATAGACAGCTCAGATTGGCTGGACTAATCTGGTCAATGGGTGAAAAAAAGACTTGGGTTAGGCCTCAGTACAGATGGCAGGAGACATATTTAGGGTAATGTGGTGACAAAAAACACTTAGTTTTTTCAGGCAACAGAATGATGCAATGCACTACAGGAGTAATAATCCAGCCGTTATGCATATAGGACTGTGCAGAGAAGAGGGAGGTAATGGAAAGTGTGCTTAGATGACTATAGCATTGACAAGTCAATCAAAGATGGACTCAGGGCCAGCATTATATTTTATAGTAAAATTCTCTAGCTTTTAAATAATAACAAGTTAAAACCTATTTTAAGCAGCTCATGCCATAGACATTTTGCTTTGGGCTTTGCAAGCATAATCTCACTAAAATTGTACAACAACTTCATTTAGTTGGTACTTCTGTTACCCCACTTTACAGATAAGGAATCTAAAGTCCAGAGGGCAAGTAATTTGTGAACATCCTAATGTTCGTTGAGGGCAAAGTCATGGCGTGACCCAGGCATTCTGAATCTTGAGGACCTATATTTAACCAAAAATCTGAACCCCCTGTGACAGGGCCTTGGATTATTCCCTTGATGGCTGTGTTCATTGCACAATTTCATATTCCATTATTAAATACATTTCACAGATGGTAGCCATTTCAATATATTTGTGACACATTTTGATGAATGAGAATCATTCATTTTATTTACGGGAAAATATATAGTGACTCCTACATATAGGGCAACTGAGAAAACACCCACATCTAAATGAGCAGGAAAGGCTGAGACACACTGTCTTCATAAAGCCTACCCCCAGCCCAGTTTCATACAATCAGGAGGGAGCCTCTAATTGCCAGCTTCTCCCTGAAGAGAAAAGGGTTTGGACCACACATCTAACACTCCAAATTTTAAGGTTCCCCCACTGAGGGATAGGCTCCCCAAACACCTAACTCTGGAAGCTAATGGGGTTTGCAGCCATGAGACCTGTAAGACCACAGAAAACAAAACAGGAGTTCTTAATGGACATGAAGCACTTGCCACAGCTATTCTCCCAGGACTCAGCTAAGAAGGAACAGACAAAAATGTCCATCTCTCAGTCTTTCCCTGGAAGAGGATTGACTGCATGCTTTACAACTTGCTGCAGAGGAGTGGGAGGGAGGGATCCAGCGATTAATTTTCATGCAGCAAGGGACTGGCTGTGACCCTCCTGGGGGAGCTGGTGTGCATGTCTGCCACCTTCTTCCTCTGACTTGCTGCAGTGATAAAATCAGGTCACCAACAGGTCTCTGGAAGGAGCTTGGACACACACCTGGCTTATACACTTTCCCAGATGCTGTGTAGGGGTCCAGCTTCTAATCAACTGCACTCGGGTGGTAACTATCATACTCTCTTTTGGGACAGCGTCAGGTACCGGCACGCCCTCAGCTACAGGGAGCCAGTAAAAACAAAGACAACAGCTTGTATAACTACAAACCTTTGAGAGACAAACAGGAGCTTGGGTTGGGTTGATTGATGAGGTTCATCTCCTATCCAAGACCACTTTCAAGACTGGAAGAGGCATCTGTTTTATATAATGTACAGAAACCAATGCAGAAGTGAAGGAAAATAAAGAAAAAGCAAAATACGTTCCAAACAAAAGAACAAACAAAATACATATCCAAATGGATATTAGTGAAACAGAGATAAGTGATTTAGCCAGTAGAGAACTCAAAATAACAGTTACAGACATGCTTAATGAGGTCAGGAAAGCAGTGCGTGAACAAAGCAAGAATTTCAACAAAGGGAGAGAAATTATTAAAAAGTACCGAGGAGCAATCACAAAGCTGAAGAATACAATAACTGAACTGAAAAGTTCAGTAGAGGTGTTCAACAGCAGACTAGATAAAACAGTAAGCTCAAAGAAAGACAGGCAAATATATCCAAAGAAGCAAAAACAACAACAACAACAACAAAAAAAAAACAAGAATGAAAAAGAGTGAAGCTAGCTTAAAGGACTTATGAGACAAGAGTAATATACACATTATAGGGATTCAAGAAGGAGAAGAGAGAGAGATGGGGGCAGAAAGCTTATTCAAAGAAACAAAATTTCCCTAATCTGGAAAAAAGAAACAGACATCCAGATTCAGGAACCAGGAGCACCAAATATAATGACTCTAAAGAGACCAACACTGAGACACATTACAATTAAATCAAACATTAAAGACAGAGAGATTTGTAAAAATAGCAAAAGGAAAGCATCTTGTTACACATAAGGGGACCCCTATAAGACTACAAACAAATTTTTCAGAAGAAACTTTGCAGACCAGAAGGGAGTGAGAAGGTATATTTAAAGTGCTTAGAGAAAAAATCTTCCAGCAAAGAATACTCTACCTACAAAGGTGACATTCAGAATTAAATGAGAGATAAAGAGTTTTCCAAACAAAAGCTGAGAGAGTTCATCACCAATAGACCGGTCTCATAAGAAATGTTAAAGGGAATTATTCAAGATGAAATGAAAGGACACTAATTAGTAACGTGAAAATGTTCGAAAATATAAAACTCAATGGTAAGGGTAAATACATTTAAAAATCCAGAATATTCTGATATTATAATGGTGGTGGTAAATCACCTATAACTTTAGTATAAGGGTTAAAAGACAAAAGTATTAAAATAAATATAAATATAATAATTTGTTAATGGATATACAATATAAAAAAGATGTAAACTGTGACATCAAAAACATAAAAGGTGGGGAGAATGTAAAAATACAGAGTTTTTTCATATGTTCAGAGTTAAATTGTTTTCAGCTTTAAATACACTCTATAAGATATTTCATATAAGTTTCATGGTAACCACACAACAAAACCTATAGTAGATACAAAAAATAAAAGGAATCTAAGCACACCACTATAGAAACTATCAAATCACAAAGGAAGTGAGCAGAGATGAAGAAAGGAACAAAGGAAGATCAAGATAGAAAACAATTAACAAAATGGCAATATTAAGTCCATACCTACTAAGAACTGCTATAAATGTAAATGGACTAAATTCTCCAATTAAAAAAACAAAGTGGCTTAACAGATAAGAAAAGGAAAAAAAAAAAAATAAAAGCCCCAACTCTATGCTGTCTACAAAAGACTCATTCCAACTTTAGGATACACACAGGCTTAAAGTAAACGGATAAAAAAATTATTCCATGAAAATGGTGTTGAGAAAACTAGGCAGCCATATGCAATTCTATCTATCTAACCACCATCTAACACTATACAGAAAAATCAACTCAAAATGATTAAAGACTTGAATGTAAGACCTGAAATCATAAAAGTCCTAGAAGAAAATATAGGTACTAAGCTCCTTGACATTAATCTTAGTGATAATTTTTTGTATTTGACACTCACAGCAAAGGCAAAAAAAAAAAAAAGCAAAAATAAACAACTGGGACTACATCAACCTAAAAAGCTTCTGCATAGCAAAGGAAACCATCAGCAAAATGAAAAGGCAACCGACTGAATGGGAGATAATTTTTGTGAACCACATGTCTTCATAGAGGTTTAATATCTAAAATGTACAAGGAACTTACACAACTCATGTCAAAAAACAAATAACCCAATTTTAAAAATGGGCAAAGGACATAAATAGATATCTCTTCCCTAGTAAGACTTATAAATGGCTAAGAAATACATGAAAAGGTCCTCAACATCACGAATCATCATGGAAATGCAAAGCAAAACTGCAGTGATATATCACTTCACATGTGTATAGGCTTACACAAGATAAGATAAATGATGGAGAGGATGAGCAGAAAAGGGAACCCTGTTAGTGTGAATGTAAATAGGTACAGTCACTTTGGAAAACAGTATGGAGGTTCCTCAAGAAACTAAAATTAGAACTACTATATGATCCAGCAGTCCCACTTCTGGGTATATATCCAAAGGAAATAAAATCACTAGCTCAAAAAGATACCTGCACTCCACATTCATTGCGGCATTATTCACAATAGTCAAGACATGAAGACAACGTAAGTGTCCATCAACAGATGAATGAAGAAAGAAAATGCAGTATGTATATACAACGGAACATTATTCAGCCTTAAAACGAGGGAAATTCTGCCATTTGCAACAACATTGATTAACCTGGAGGGCATTATTCTAAGAAAATAAGCCACACAGAGACAGACAAGTACTGCATAATATTACTTATATGTGGAATTAAAAAAAAAGTCAGATTCACAGAAACAGAGAGGAAAATGGTTGACAGGGGCTTGGAGGGTGGGGGAAATAGGGAAATGCTGACAAAAAGTTACAAACTTTCAGTTATACAATAAATAGGGTCTTAGGATCTAATGTATAATATGATGACTACAGGTGATCATACTGTATGGTGTAATTTGCTAAGAGATTAGAACTCAAATGTTCTCAACAAAAAAGAAAAAAGGTAAATATGTGATGTGATGAATATGTGAACCTGATGGTAAGAATACTTGAATGCATATATCAAAACATCATCTTGTACACTTTAAATGTATTATAATGTTATGTCAACTAAACCTCAATAAAGCTGAAAAGAAAAATAAGCATAAAAGTAAAAAGAAGAAATAAAAACTCAAGGCTGCCTTTTGAATGAAACTGAAGGAAATGAGGATGAAACCCTTGCTCGCCACTGTTGGATGAAGAGCCCTGACTTAGGGTATAATCAAAATTTAGTTAAAAAAAAAATCAGTAAGATGTTCAGTGGAATTTAACTACGTAGATTTTTTAAATCACCCTGAAAAGTTAAATTCGACATTTTTATTTCAGGAGGGAAATTGTCCATCTATGCCATGTCAGTTTGGGTTTTGTTTTGTATTTTATTCACAAATAAAATAACCAGATCTAAAGGCTTTTCTGTTAATGGCAAAACAAAATGGTGCCAGGGCACTCGTGAAACCTGAGCTTCTCAGTGATCAGAGGTGAACACAACAGAATAACTAAAAATGAGGATCCTAACTATTTAGAATATTAGGGCAGAAAATAAGAAAGATTGATTCAGCAGGTCATTGCTTTCTACCAGAATGCTTTAACCTTTTGAGGCTCCAAGTTTTGAAATTACATTTGGGAGGTATGATGTTGACCTTTCTGTTGCAATATAAATTATTAAGAAAAATAAACCTGTATTTTTACGTTCCTTAGTTTTTTAATATAGAGTTTTACTAGGACTGGTGATCTAGAATAGATGATCATGGAATTTTCTTACAGTACATGTAGCACTTACCCATTCGAAGACATTCCAGAGAAGCTTGGCCCCAGTTCCTTGTATATGAAGACTCAATATAGTAGCAGTGACCGTGGAAAGGAATCCATGCTGTGTGCTCTGACTCAGGGCATCTACCGGGCAGTTGTGGAGGCTCGGTGGCAGGGGTTTCTGTTAATAAAAAGATATTTAAAATAAAGTAAGACATGAAGTTTCCATAGTACATAGAATAATATATTAGTAATTAAGGAAAATGTCATCACTTATCATTATTAAAAAAAAAAAAAGCTCTAATGGTAATCATTTGGATCCACCATTTTTATTAAGTTTTCCTTTTACTTAAAAATTTTCTGACTTAAAATATATCTCAATAGAAGATACTATAGTATAGTAGCAATCAATCACATTCATAATCAAGAATGCAGCTCTGTAGATATCTACAAAGATGTGATTAAGTTCCCCCAAAAGGTCATCCAGAAATAATTTGCAATAATTTGACACTCTTCTCCTTTTCTAGGATCCTAGCCCCTACAGAACCTTCTTAGCTATGACTGACGTCGATGTTATAACTAAATGATGTATGTAGAATTCTAGGACTTTATCACTGTCCAGTTCTATGACAGAATTCTAGGACTGGATAGCCAAAATATCACTGACTCTGATGAATCCACATGCATCCTGATAAAATTATTTTGATATAGATGTGTTGTCAACATCAAAAGCAATCATAATTTCCTGAGGAATCTGATATCATTGATTCAGAGAATAATCTCAATAATAAAAATTCAGAAGTGTGTCCAGAGCAAATAAACTCAAGCAGTGAAGAATAGTTTCTATTTCCATCATTCTGATCCTTGTAGATTTGTTTACAGCCAAGTCAGTCTTCCATCAGGTGAAGGAATATTTTTATCTTATCCTTGAGTTCCCCAAAACATGCTACTGTTTAATAATGTCAACAGTGGTTTGTATTAGCACACTGATAAAATTTCAGATCCCTCGATTGTTTCGGTGAATTCAATTACCATCTGAACTTTTGCAGAGAGAATAAAAACTTTCATTGCAATTTGCTGTCTTCCAGTAGCCATCAAGATCCATATAAACACATGCTGACTTCAGTCTGGGCTCATCAGGAGCCCAATTAGTGTACCTCACTCTCCACTTATCGGTCCAAACGTATTCATTATTGGTCTGTAAGAACAAAAGCACCCATTAGCATAGAGCCTGGCTTCACTTAGAAAATACCCAAAGAACCAAGCGAGGAGTGGAAAGTATATTTAAGACTGTAATGGGACAAAGAATCTTCACCATTTGGGAATAAAAAGCACATTATATGTTATTTCTATCCAACTCAAATTCAGGTAAAATCAGCCTTTCTTAAAAAAAAAAAAAAAAAAAAAAAAAAAAACTACTTCCCAAAGATCCCCATTAATAGAGCATTGGAAGCTATTTTGAAAGACACAAACTTAAAAGCCTACGTCTTATTCTATAAACTCTTTATTTGCAGGCTTCCAGTGCAAAAGAGAAATTTTATGTTCAGAACAAATAAAATGTTATTATACTATCCTTGAAACAATAATAAAAATTAAGTAACTTTCATTGAATTCATGGACCCCTGCGGGAAACATTTATCTCTTCTAATCTTATTGTTCAGCTGTTGAAACAGGGCCAATGACAAAAGCCTTATTCAAGGCCATATGGGTAGGTAGATAAGGGAGGAGCCTAAGCCTCTTGCCTTCCAGTTAGGGGGCCTTTCAACCATAATGAAACATGATGGCTTTTTTTTTAAGCTAATTGTTTTATTCAATTTGCATATTTAATTACTTAATAAACTTAGTTGAGTAAATTTATGGTCACATACAAATTAACCGATAACATCAAAAATACTACTCATCAATAACATCTTTGTAACAGTTTAAAAGAGATTTTAGGGGACTGGTGGTATAGCTTAGTGGTGGAACAAGTGCTTATTAGCATATAAGAGGTCCCGGGTTTAATCAGTACCTCGATTAAAAAAAATTTAATAAATAAATTTAAAAGATTTTATAGGTAAAGCCTCAAAACTGTTGATATAGAATATTAATCAGAGGTAACTGAATTTTTTAGCCATTTAAACACTCGTCCTCTTTTTAACTGCATTATTTAATTTACCAAGCCAATTACCAAAGATTTGATGACAAAATAAAAAGCATGTATTATCTCAAGTTAGAATTTGGTAGTATTCCACCATGTTCAATCAAATAATGATCACATAATCATTAACTCCGTAGATGCTAGGAAGATAATAGTATTGTTTTAGTTATAAATGTCAATAGAATGGAAAGGTATTTAATAATTCTAACACTAAATAAAATCCTGTTTTAAACTCATAATACAATTGTGGCCATACCTGTGAAAAGAAAAGGAATGAATTACCAAGAGAATGAATTACTGAAAATAGATTTAACATAGACATAAAAATGTCATGGCTAAGTTTAATCACAGAAATCACTGTGGAACTACTTACTTTTTTTCTTTTTTTTTTTAATTGAAGTATAGTCAGTTTACAATGGTTGTGTTAATTTCTGGTGCACCGCACAGTCACCACCCTACTTAGGAACTACTCACGCATGAAGTTTAAATTTCAATCTCTGCATCATGGTAGAAGCAGTTCTGTAAAATCTGATACCAACCTGCTTCCCAGTTTTATCCCCTTCTATACTTTTCTCTCTTCTTGGTACTCCTTCCTTATGTTCCACCATCCTAGACTACATTTATAAAGTTTGACTCTCTCCAAGAAGCCCTCTGGGTCCTCTCCCTTGGCACAACTGATCCCTCTTCTCTCCCCTCATCGCACTTTGTATACACCTCTCTTTGTCACGTGTATTATCTCCTAGTTACCTATGGCATACTTGTAATTATGACATGAGAAAGAAATAAGTTAATAAATAAAACTGCTTAGGTACAGAATTTAATTTTAATATTCAAAAGCAACATGAGAGTTAATATAAGTTAGGTTAAGTCTTAGATTGATGTCTGATAGGCATCACTAACTTGCTAGATCCTCGAAGGAACTGGGTCCTAGAAAGATCGGGTCTTGTTCATGTTAGTATTGTTCCCAATGCCTGGAAGATTCTTACACATGACACGTATTCAACCAAATGAATGATAATACAAGCGTCAAAGAGAGGTATGTACAAAGAAGAGAATCATATTCAATCATAATATATCAATCATGTCAAGTTACACACTTCCAGCATCTTACCAAGTTACTGTTCAGGGCGATCCACACTGGTTCTTTAAACGTCTGCATGAGCATCCATGCAAATGCGTTGCTATAGGGATCTAGAAGACTAGCAATGAAGGAAGTGTGAAGCTTGCAGTAATTATCTGCTTCATGCCACTGTAACTTTAATTTCATGAGCGAATAGTTACTTCTGCCATATTTAATAAAGCCATCTGTTGGAATTGTCGTTGGAGAACTAGGCAAGGAAGAGTCTGGAATAGAAAAATTGTTTTTATTAACATTAACAATGAACATCATTTGAGTGCGATTGGTACTTGACTACTATATCTCATACATCATAAAAATAATCTAAATAGCACAAATCCAAACCATCAGGTGTTAAAAACATTTTCATGAGCCATTTTGTACCAGAAAACAAAGTTCTATTTTTAAATTAGGATGCCTGATTGAGTTAAGTAATTTCCAAACTCTATTTAGAATATTAAGGGAAATACATAATCAAGTTTCTAAACTATAAAAACCAAAAGGCTTGTAAATCCAATGAGATCTAATATCTAGATGCAAGAAATGCCACAGTTTAATCCCGTAAATCAAAGCACATCTATCATCCTGTCATTACCAATCTCTGTTTTTCCATCTTGGTCAAATTTCAAGGTCAAGCACAGTCTTCTCCACCCTCCCCCATCAATCTGTTCCACTCCATCCATGAGTTTGTAGCTATTTGTATCTATTTGACTTCACCTGTGAATAATGGACCTTCAAGAGATTGGTTTATGCTCTGGAATGAAGCCACTTAACAGTTCCCAGTTCATTTAACCTTGATCTCAGGATCAAGCTTTATTCCTGTGATGATGGCCTGGTCCTTCCCAGAGATACCCTGTATCTTATCCAAACTGACTCAGGGGCTGGAGCCTTTGCAAGCAAGAGCCACTCCAGCTTTCTGATCCTTCCCCTTCAATCTCTTAGTGTGGGTTTCTAATAACTACTTTGGTCCCACCCAATTCTTTGAGCCACTCACTGTCAAGACCCAGAGAAAGCTCGTTTCTGCATGCCTTAGCTGATGCCTTGGTGCAGAACAGAGGTCAGAACAGAATGACAGCCAGAGGGTGAAATCTGGCCTGCTGTCTGTTTTTGTAGTCCATGAGTTTTTAAATGGTTGGGGGGAAAAAAAATCAAAGAATAATATTTTGTGACATGTCAACATTACATGAAATTCAAATGTGTGTCCATAAATAAAAATTCAGTGGATCACAGCCAGGTTCGTTTGTTTATGTACTGTCTACGATTGTCTGCGATCACAGCAGAATTGAGTCATCGCAACAGAGACCGTATGGTCTGCAAATCCTGCGACGCTTATAATCTGTCTCTTATAGAAAAGCTTTACCAACCTCTGGTCTAGGTCCTAGATATATCCCTGCCTGTTGATGTTGCCTTGGCCAACTCTCTGATCTGTTCCACTGCATACCAACCCAACCTTCCATCTACCTTGCTCTTAATATCCCTGGTAACAATTCTAATTCAGCAAGGATGGCAGCCTCCCCTTCCGCTGTTGCTGCCACCTTGTGTTGGTAAAACAGCATTAAATCCAGGACCCAGGCCAGGATCCTTGCATGTTAACAGCCCTTAGGAAGTGAAAGGTCTTATTTCCCAGCTTGGAGACGGCTGGGTTTGTCTTAGTATCACTGGAAAAGTTTCAGACTGCTGAAAGTGGCAGATGAAGCTTGAGATAAGATTTAAAAGGCTTCATGAAAGGCTATACGTGGCAAGGAAAGTTAGCTCACTCCCCAATTTGCTTATTAAAACATTCATAGGAAAAAAATTATAATTAAAAAATTATAATTAAGACTAAATTATTGAGAGGTTATCTTCAGGTGGTTAGATAATGAGTAATTTTTTCTCTTTATGCTTTTCTGCATTTTCTAAAATTTCATCAAGGAACATGTGCTATGTATTTTTTAAGTGTTGTTTATTCATATATATTCCTATGTATTCATTCATGTTTTTATTCATATATCTTTATATACTTATATGAATTTATATATATTCCTTCATTTTATTCATATATAGTATATGAATAAAGTCCACACTGTTTTAAAAAATACTGAACACGTGTTCTTTGTTGAAATTTCTTAGGAAAAATAGAAAAGCATAAAAATAAGAGAAAATTACTCAGAATCTAACCGCCTAAAAATTACCTCTCAATATTTTAGTGTTTCCTTATAAAGTATGTAGAGAGATATATTCATAGATAGATATAATATATACAATATAAATGTAAATATATAGAGAGAGTTAGAAAGAAAGTTTTTGAAAAATATTAGAAAATACAATAGCACAATGGAGGAACTAAAGTTCTTAATCCCACTATCCAAAGATAATGTCTATTTCTATTTTGATGCATTTCCATAGCTTTTTTTGTTCTTTTTTTTTAAAGGATGTTCAAAAGGTTTTTTTTTTTTAATGTTTTTTGTATAATCAATAGTCTATAAAATTTTACATCCTGCCTTTTTCACTTCAATACTGTAAACCTTTCCTGAAGCCTAAATCATTAAAAATCTTCAAAATACTTTTTATTGGTGGCAAATATCCTACCACTTATGTTTACAGAAAGAAGGAAAAGAAGATTTAAATAAGCTTATGAATCATCGTTAACTAATTTCCCCAAAGAACAGCAGCACAGATGCCATGCTTTGGCATGGCTGGTGGCCTGAGATGCTGGTGCTGCCGGGCACAGCGCAGAGGAGAAAGTGGCAAGGCCTGGACCTGCTTTGGGATTAATAGAAAGTTAGAATTTCTTCAGTACTTCTCCATCATCTGAAAATACCTTAAGCAATTTTCACTCATTGTCATGAGCTGACATTAGTTCCCTGATTCCCCAGAAAGTATAAAACACCGTGAGATCTGGGAGAACAAATATCTTCTAATTCAAACTCCTCTGAAGAGCTGTCCTCAGGATGACAGCAACTCAGCCCATCTTTTCAACCCTTATCTCTAATCTTTCTCTTATTTTCTGATCATCTTCTAACAGGGCCAAACATTTTTATTCTAATGTCACTAGAAACTAAAATGATTACAACCATAATCTTGATTCTTGGTAAATACCCACATAACTGAACAGATTTCATTGAGCCAAAGTCAGGCTTCCTAAGATGAAAAAAGTAACACAAATAAGTTACCTACATTTTTAAAGACTCAAAATATACAACGAATCACGAGGCAAAGATGATGCTTTGTGGCAACTGTACTCTAATTACACACGTTCAACTGATGTATTCCTACTCTGACTTTTTTTTAAGGGACAGGTAAGCAAACATACCAGGTTTCTAAAAAAATTAGAAAAAGTTTCAACTTCAAGATTAATCTGTACAAACTTCTGGTGATGGATGAGGGGACACACTTATATTCATAAATACAAATTACAGGAAATATCCTTTTTATCGGTCACAGACATATGTGGATTGAAGTAAAAATCAAATAACTTGATGTGCAAGGGAATTTTTTTTAACAAAGCTTTATTTTTTAGAGCAGTTTAAGGTTCACAGCAAAATTGAGAAGAAAGTCCTTTTTTTTTAAAGAAAACATACGTTCACACAAAGTCCTACACATGAACATATATAGCAGTTTTATTAGTATTTGACAGACACTGGAAACAATCCAAGTATCCAAGGGGTGAATGGATAAATGCATTGTGGGACATCTGTACAATGGAATACTGTTGAGCAATGGGAAGGAACCAGCTCTACACACAACACAGATGACTCCCCAAAGCATTTGCTAAGTGAAAGAAGCCAAACACAAAAGGCTACTTACTGTTTGATTCCATTTATATGACCTTCTGGAAGAAGCAAAATCATGGGGACAAAAATCAAGTATGTAGTTGCCAGGGGCTAAAGGTGGGAGGAGGGAATCGCTATCAAGGGACCCAAAGGAACGGCTTGGGTGATGGTTCTGCATTGTGCCTCTGGTGGTGGTTACATGACTATATAATAAATCTGAACAACTCACGGACCTGTATACCTAAAAAGGATGAACTCTACTGTATGTAACTTAAGTCTCAATAAATCCAACTTAAAGTTTTTTTAAAAAGTCATTTTTTAAAGAAGTATTGAAAAACCCTACCTCTTAACGGCAAGGTCTGGCGGAACTTACCAGGAGGGGTCTGGCATACATAGCCTCGCTTGCTGTCACAGGTGTCATCCATCCATTTTCCTGCGTCCCTGGATTTCCCTCCAATAACAACGACGCAGTCAGCCTGTATATTTATGGAGAAGTAAAAAGAAGCCACATGTGGATCGACCATCATTTAAATCAATTCATTAATCAGACAAAAATAAAATCCTTCATCTCTAACCTCCACATTTTAGGATAGTCCTAATTCATTTACAGCATCTTCAATTCATCCTATTTCTACGCAACTGCACCAACTTTCCATGTGGATCCCTCACACCAAACTGTTGCTGTCTTAATTGAACATTAAGTAGAGACAATGGATAAAGTTTGGTGACAGTTCTGAGAAATGTGCTATCAGAAATCTCATGAATTCCCTGATCCACAGCTACCACAGTTTCACAACAGCCAGTGGTCTTCTCAACCTCCCTGCCTCCAGTCTCACTATCTCATGAGTTTCAACTATCAGGAACCCCCAAATCTACATTTCAGAAATTCTCCACTCATTCCCATCTCCCTTCTAAGCTACTCTTATCTTCCATTCTCCTGGCTCAGAGTCTCTGCTCTAAGCCAGGAACCCTGTATAGAATAAGAGTCCTGTCATTATAACAAAACAATATATGTGCTTTGATTCCACTTTTGTGAAATATAAACTTAGTATTTTTACCCATACTAAGGAAAAGTTTATGAATAAAACCAGCAAAAACGTAAGTGTTTTTTTCTGGAAGGTGAGATTACAGATTTTATTTGTTTCCATTGTTTCTCCTTTTCTTTCTGTTCTAAAAACAAAAGAAACTTGTGCAATAATGATTTTTCTTTATTTTAAATAAAACTTGCCACTCATCCATGAAGTCTTTCTAAGCAAACCCATCTCCATTCTACTTTTCAGCCCTCATTTATGTAAGGAGGATTCAAAGAATTTCTCCCTGGAAAGTCACTTACCCATAACTAGAATGTATCTATGCATCTCATAGATACCAAATGAATTATCATCAAGGTGCCATTTTGATCAGGTCATTTTTCTTCTCAAACCATTTTTTTTGCTGCCTATCTGACAAAGTCCAAACTCTTTCATAAGGCATCCAAATTTCCCTAAATTCTGCTTTCCACCTTCTAAAGCTAACTCTTAACTTTTTTTTTGCATGACGCCCCTGCTACATCCAAAGCCCTTTACTCTAGCCCAAACCCACCTTGTACCTTTTTCCTGAAGACTTTATTCACCTTTCGCACTTAACATAAATTTCCCCATCCTCTCATCACGTTCCCCTGATCATTACATTTTAAATATATTGAGGAAAAGACCCATTGCTCATTCTTCCTCATATCCCTTCTTTCCACTAAATGAAGAGCTCCATAGATACGTATTTGCTGATTAGATCACTCCATCCCACAGAAAGTTTCTTTTCTCCTAACTGTTCTCATGCTTCACAGTTGACCCTCTCATTATGCAATTTCATTTTGTTGCTGTCCAATTTCTTGTATGAGACTTGTGGTCTAGCTTAAGTTCAAGCTTCTTTAAGGTAAGAATAAAATCTCATGTTTCTTCACATATTTCACAGTGCCTAGTAGGGTGTTTAACACTGATTTGTTGACTTCAATGATATAAGATTAAAAGTAGGGAAATAAAGAAGCAGTCATCTGTCTCTCGGTTAGGTTAATAGCAAGCTCTCTGCAGATGGTAAGCTCAATAATGATGATGATGATGATGATTATATCATTAGAAGCTCTAGTAGCTTCCAGAACTATACCCCAAATACTACAACAACTTAAAGAGTTTAGGGGCAGCTGATGCAAAGAATGTTGATAACTCTGGGTTCAAATAGACATAAGCCCACACTGGAGCTGACTTTCCCCGTTCCTCACTACCACCACCACCCGCCCTTCCAAGATGAACAGTTTGTCACTGAATTCGCAGCTTTTCCTTTGAGGCTGGCTCAGCCTGAAACAGTTAAAATCTGCAAGAATGGATTGGATCAAGGAGTACTCTGGTAGATTTTTTAACAGAAGATTAATCACTAATATGATGATTTGAAGCAAAGAGACAGTGCACAGAGAGGTGACCTAAAAGGGATATTTACATCTTCATAAGAAAGACTGCTCCTTCTCCCACCAGGGAAGCCCTTCCCCCAGTTTGTGTAAGAAACTCCTCGTCCATCTGTCCAAAGGAAGGTGTGCTCTGAATTGACATCATTCAGCCCAGTCCAGGCGTTAAAAGTGGAGTCCTTCATATGATATGTAAGAAATGCTGAAAGAAAGTTTCACGAGATAATTTTAAACTTTGGGGGGGGGAATACCCAACATATGGAAAATATTCAAAATGCATTAATTTTAAAATCCCAACATGTGATTAATGTCTCTATTATTATTTAAAAGTACTTACCGTGAAAACAAACACATTCTAACCGGAGCATCATGTTATCACCTCAGCTCCGGACTTTGAAAAGCTTCTCACAATAAAAGTCTAGGTTTTATCTGGGTCACCACAGATAACTGTACAGGTTGTATCCTGCCCAAGGGCACTGGGGCACCAGGGCATGGGAGAAGGGGAGGCTAAAGTCCATTCCATGCCCCTCTCTCCATTTTGTATAACCCAGTCTAGGTTGTGGCTGCCTACCATTCTTCAGGAAAAGGTTCATTTTTCTAATTTATGCACAGTTACCCTATGCGTTAGCTGGTGTCCTGATTCTACAAACAAAATAATCTGGTCATAATAACTAGGGGGCAAAGAGGGCTCTGAATCCAGAAAAGCCCTGAAAATGAAAATTACTTGTCAAAACAAGAAGCGTGAAGCTGTCAAATTATCACCACCTTGAATTGCCAAACCAAAAAGCTACCTAACTACATCGCCTCCCTGGGGGCCAACTCCTAGGGGTCAGCAGCCATCCACTGAGGGTGCTGGGATCCAGGAGGCTCTCATCATTGGAAGAGAAGTTCTAGAGAAACTCAAGTAGGACAAACATGGCCTCCTGCTTCTTTATCAATTCTGTGGCAGAGACAATGGTGGCAAATATCCAGAAGCTGTAAAAGGCTTGAAAGTATACATGCCCCATCCTTTCTGCCTCCCACACAACAGCAGCTGCCTTCTGCAGCCAGCAACCTCTCTTGCCAGGAGCTGTGGACACGTAGGACACAGATGGACACCTAATGGATGAGCACTGGCTCTACAGAACAATTCCCAAACTATGCTTAAACATGACTCCTGAATGCAAATAGGAAACCAAATGACTCAGCACTCGGGGTGACTAATAGAAAATGCAAGACAGAAAGAAGCCTACAGAGATACCATTATCTGTTTATTCATAAACAAACAGTTCCACAGAAGGGCGACTGCTACATACTAACTGTTCAGCAGAGCGTAGATGCCACCAGCCTGCTCAGATTTATTTCTCAATTAACTAAAAGTAAGAAAACTAAAACCAAAAAAAACAAAAACAGAAAAAACCCCAACCCCTCCCAAAAAAACTTCTAATATTTTTCAGAAAGAAAAGAGCACGGGTTGATATTTACTTTGTTTTCATTTTTCTTCCCTAAATGAGATCATAACTCTTGCCCTATCCCCAACTTGCAATGAAATGTGGAAAAGCACCACCTGCCAATATTTCAGCCCTGACTTGTTTTCTGCCAAGAACCACAATAAGAATTCAACAACGTGTGCCTGTTTCGCCAGGAATAATGTTATTTTATCTGAAAATGGTTTCCTTCTGCACATCTCTATTACCCAGGTTCTAATTTTGTTATGCCAGGAATCAGCACTTTGTGGTTAAGAGAGGAAATCAGTTATTGTGTTTCTCTTCGGGGTAGCTGAGCCCAAAATGTGGTAGATCAGTTACACAAATGTGAATATTCTATTCCTAGAGTGTGTGTGTTTGTGTGTGTGTGTGTGTGTGTGTGTGTGTGTGTGTGTACTTCAAGTAAGGTGGCTCCAAAAAGACCATGCGTAAGGGGTCAAGAAATTTCTGTGGACAATACTATACTGAATTTTGCAATCTGCTACACGGAAGTGGTGAATTTCCTCCTTCTGTACTTCAAAGCTCTGGCTTATCCTCACGTTTTATCCAATTTTTTCCCCTCAATTTGTTCAAAGGTCATATTTAAAAATTAGTTTTATTGCCTTAGGAATTATCAAGTGCCTAGAAGTAAATGGAAAATCAACAATTTCTTACTTTATCCCTAGAACTACTCCACTTCTTTGGCTCTTTGGTGGACAAACTGGTTTGGTGGAAACAGGTGGAATTTAACTGGAAGGCCCAGTTTGATACCCAACTCTACCCCTTTACCCACCAAGTTCCTTAACCTGAGACTCCCTAAACACCATTTCCTCATTCACAATGGAGTAATGATCCCTGCTTCATGGAGTTGTTATGAAAACGGAAGGTGCTTTGTATGTAAAATGCTCAGCACTGTGCCTACAAATAATAAAACAGCTCTCAGTAAGTCTTTGCTTTCCCTTCCTAGATTTTTACTCTGGAAAAACCAAAAAAATCATTTACTATAAGCAACATTCCACCATTTTAGAGAAAAAAATTTCATGTTTATGTGCATCACTGGTTGTAAACAGCCCACATACCTTGCTCTTTTTCATTTTGTATGGATGCCAGATTTCCTCCAAATCCTATGCAAGCTTTTCGTGCCTCTTGCCAATTTTTTCTTTCTTCTTCAAGAAATCCAAAGATTTTGAAACACTGGGATAGAAGGAAAAAAATCATGGGATTAAGTACAGAAAGATAAGAGTGTTTGCTCTAAAGAAATTGAAATTATTCATGACGATTATAGTTAAATATAAATATTCCCACAACCAAATAGAGACCCCCAAAATTAAGATAGTTTTGTCACCCACTAACTTTCTTTGCAAAGTTTTTTTCTCCCTTAGGACAAAGGGCACAACAATTTTGAAAGTACCTTTGAGTATACCCTTATGTCTAAAATTTTCTGGAGTGCTGTGGTAAGCAAAAGTTAACTTTAAGCTGAAAGATTCGCATTGTCACTCTCCATATGGATCAGTGCCAAGACTACCACTCAATTTTCTTAGTACCTTGTGATTGTAAAAACTCCAACCTTCCTTACAACCTCCTGGGGCCGAAGGTGCGGTAGGGATAGCCGTGGCATTGATACTGCTGTTATGCCGCTGGCAGATGAAGGCATTTGGATAACCACAGTTAATGTCATTCCAAAATCCTGACAAAGAACAAAACAGTTTAATGAGATTTACATGTTTACCTTCAAAAGCACTTTTACAATGCATTTACATTTTATAAGGATTCTCAAAAATGGTTTATACTACAAACATCAGTTTTACACAAGAGACCAGAAAGATCTATGCAATACCCCTTTGTGCTTTTGCTTAATAATAATTTCACCAATAATATTTCAACTTGACAGACAGCGTCCCATGAGTGAAGCGTATACTTGATGTTGCATATATATTACCTAAATAGCCAGTAATTGCCAATAATAATCTAATAATACCTAAACTTTATGTACATGAAGCATTTGCTTTAGTGTTTTAGATATATTACCTCTTTAATCTTCTCAGGAGCAGATATATTCTGTTATTATTCTGATTTTACAAATAACAATGTGGAGAGAAAGAAAAGAGAGAAACATTTAAAAATGTTTCACACAATGAGAAGTGAGAATATTGTGTTGTGTATTAGTATAATGTTAAACATCCAGCTCCTTAAAAACGCAACAGTTATGTTGCTAAAATTAGAATTCTCCTTCATTCTCTCTTCCTCTTTGTCTGAGTTAAGAACACAACTTGCTACTTCTACCTTGGAATGTAGCAAATGACACATCACACCACAAGGCAAACTGGAGAAGATTTTGATATTGTCTACCTGAATTTGAATACATGGTTACACAGTTTTCATCATCATTTGCAAAATTGGGTTCACCTGTGGCCCAAGCCACATAATCCACTTTGCTTCCGTCCATCCAACTGGAAAAGAAAATTTAGCCAATGAGCAAAAATCAGATTCTGAGAAGAGTTGGCTACAGCCTAGTGGTGGGAGCAGGCAAGTCAATCAGGATGAAGGGAGCCCAGGATCCTAAGCAAAGAGAAGAGAAGTTTCTAGAGAGACTAGCATGAAAGCCCCAAAGGGAGCTGGTGATCCCCACGGCACCAGGCTCCTCTGTAACAACTGAATGCCTGGGGAGTCTGTCTTCTTTTCCCTCCCTGGAAGAAGTAGCTTTTGTCTTGAAGTGAGAGAAGAAACGGAGATGCCAGTCACCCGGAAAGGGACCAGAAGCAAACATCCTCCCACAGGACTTCTTGGGCATGATTCCCGTAAAACAAAACCACCCATAGAGAGACGGAGAATACAGAGTTTCTCATTAGGACAAGTATCTGATTTGAATGTTAACTGTGGTTTTTCCTAAGGTAGGTGGCCCTATGCTTCTTTTCATAATTCATAGAAATTTGGAGGCTGTCAGCTCGAAAGAGACCAAGAGATCACTGAATGCGACCCTCTCATTTTGGAGATTGTTAAAATGAATGCTGGTCCAAAGGAGCGTCACACATTTCTGATCTTTAAAAATAATGAGTGTGAGTTTGGGTCTCTGTTGCCCAAAATGGCAATCAGTAGCAGTCACAGGGAACAAGTGTGGTTAAAACATCTGGGCGGGACCCGAAAAGACGTATCCGCTCTTCCAGCTTGAGGAGAACATGTGTCATAATAAACAATGAAAGAAACCCCTGAAACATACTAATTCCCTCCCTCCTGCATGAAAAACAGTACGGTCATTCCTTTGAAGGGAAAGCATTTCATGCAGTTGAAAGAATACTTCAAAGCAGAGCTATTAAAGCACTAAGTGGGGTGACATGAAAAGGACCCTTTGGTTCTGTGCACCAAGGACGGTCCAAATGGGAAGCATCGCTTTTCAAATAAATTCAGTATTCCTATCTGTATAATACATCTTCTCAGTAGATGATTTACTAACTGGTGATGATCCCCTAAAACAAAGAGAGGTGACATTTTGCAAAATTAAACCAGACTTTGAGTTGTTTACTTGAGAATTACAATATTGAAAATATTTAACAGAATTTTTAAAAATTCTCCTTGTTTTTTTAAGAGAAAGAAAAAGGCCATATGATATCACTTATATGTGGAATCTAAAAAATAAAATAAAATAAATAAGGACACAAATGACTAGTTATTAGTCACAACTTAGATGACTGATTTCTTGAATATGTGTAAGCGTATTTGACTGTCCTTTATGACTGGGTTACCGCATTCTGCTGATTCTTACTTTGTGGTTGGCTTTATTCCTTTGATAACTATGTAAGCGTAAAAAGCTAAAGCTCTAATCTGTTCTTAGAAACAAAGATCAGTACATACATGTAAACTAAAAAAATTTGTGCAGTATATTATATATATGTATTTATATGCAACATAATGTATATGTGCAGTCGAACTGTAATAATTCACCTAATAAAACTAAAAAAGGAAAAAAAAAGATGCTTTGAGATTAACAGCCCAGTAGGATTTTTTTTAATGCATTCAGCAAAACAAAAGTCTGAAAGTAACTCTTAGGCATTCATCAGATCACTATCCTAAACAACGTTGTTTTATTTTGATTTACTTACGCAAATTTTCTATCCAAGCTGATCAATAAGCCAATAAAATATGCTTGCTGTGCATCATTCCTGTTGACCTAAAACATGGAAGTTTACATATAGTTCAGTCTATATACTATAATCAGCAAATTCTTAAATAAAACCTACATATTAATGAGACAGTCTATTAGGGGACTTTCCTAAGGAGGTATTCTTGCAAAAATTTTGTTGTATATTCAATGCTCTTCATAGGAATAAAAAGAAAAATATGCACATTATATAACAACCTGCATTTATACAGGAAATACCTTAAGTCATTCTCTTTAATATCAAACACCTATAGTAATTAGGTTGTTGAAGACATTCTTTAAAGCAAAGTAGCCATTTGGGATTATGTGTCTAAGAAAGACTTCTCCATCCACAAATATATTTGTGCAGTATTAGGAAATATCCTGAGAATTTCAAACCACAGTGTATCTACAATGATGAAGGTAAATCAGGCTATGCTCTAATGCTTTTGTAATCAAATGAATTTTTATTCTTTCACTACTGTTGAACTCACTTTTGCCTTCTCTCCCTCTTACCTCCTTTCTGGAAAACAGCGAGGATGCCATGAAGATTTTTAAAGAGAAAGATTGAACCAAGCACCCTCGGAAAAAAATAAATTACACCTCCACTGTTAGCTGAAAATTTTGGTTCAACCAAGAAAGAGTTTTATATGAATAATCAAGCCGTACTATCTGTTTATTAACTTTGTTAATACTGTCTTATTAACCAAGAATCTGGTCTGGGGGCAGTGGTGGCGGATGGGGGCGGAGGGAAGGTTATAGCTCAGGGGTAGAGCATGTGCTTAGCATGCAAAATGTCCTGGGTTCAATCCCAGGTACTTCCATTAATTAACAAACAAACAAAAACAAACCAAATTACCTGCCACCCCAAAAGGAAAAAATGAAAAAGAATCTGGTCCAACTGAGACAGATTTTTAAATTAATAATCAACTTGCACTATAACACAAAGGGTCCGGTATTGATACGTAACAACTAGTTAAGAATGATAACCTTTGAAACTCAAATTAGTGAGCTTAAAACCATCAAGTCTGAATTCTCACAAAGCCCAGTCTAAACACTGTTTCTGGGTTCTGTGACTCTGCATTGAAAACTCTAGCAATCAGGTCACTCACTTCTGTGATGGCCAACACCCATTTCCCCTCCTCTGACCCTCACATTTTTACCCCTGACCTTAGAAGGCTCCAATTCAGCACATAATTTGAAATTGCACCACAGGGTAGCAATCATAGACATTATCTTTCCTTATCACATGTCACTTTTCCATGCTTAAATGAATCATATCCTTACATATTTCCATAGAAACTTCTTTTCACTTTCACTTTGGATAGAAACAAGATCACCAAAATTCTTCTTGCAAAATTCTCGTGCCTTGTCCATGGTTTCCTTCTCTTTGCTAAAATAATACTGGTAGTCTTTGTAAATAACCCACCCATCTTCAGTGACTGGGGGATCTGAAAAATTAATGAGAAAAGGTGATGGATTTTATGTAGATGAATTCAAGGATCTGGTATGTATGCTACATAAAAGTGAAAAGGGCAGAGTAACCCTAGCAGAGGTATCTGCAACTCTGAGAGGCCAGAATGAATAGGTTGTTTATGTTAAATACAGACTGAATTATCTAATTCCAAATATTCACTTTCTACCAACTCTGTAAAAACTAGCTGTTTTTCTTCTCAATTAACTTCCACGTATTATCATTTGGTAAAAGAACTCCCAATGTTACTTTTAACAACCGGATTGCTGAGCTGGAATAATTTACATATGTGCACCCATGATCGTCTAGGTTCAAGGAGTGGAAACTGTGAGCGAGTAGCTTTCATCTAATATTACAGATGTAACAGATGGACTTGGGTGCTTCATAATTGGAGAACCAAGGAATTCAGGTACTAGGAGGACCCCTAGGGCTTCTTTCAAACCATGGATTTCTAGGGACTTCTATAATTCTGTGCTGGAGCAGGCTGAATAAGAGGCCCAAAGACACCCAGGCCTTAACCTCTGGACTCTGTGAATGTTATACAGAAAAAGGTACTTTGTAGATGTGATTAAGTTACGAATCTTGAGATGGAGAGATTATCCTAGATTTTCTGGGCAGGCCCTACACGTAAATCACAGGCACCCTTACTGAGGGAAACTGAGGGAGATTTGAGTACAGAAGGAGGGGCAATGTGACAAATGAAAGAAAATGCTACATTGTTGGTTTTGAAGATGGAGGGAGGGGCCGTGAACCAACAAATGTGAGGAATGCAGCTCTAGAAACTGGTGGCAAGGAAACAGATCCTCCACTGGAGCCCCCAGAGGGAGCATGATACCTTGATTTCAGCCCAGGGAAACTGCATTCATAATTCTGATCCCCAGAACCATAAGGGAATACATGTGTGCAGCTTGAAGCCACCAAGTTGGTGGTAATTTTTTACAGCAGTCACAGGAAATTAATCACCTGAGGTCCTTGGATTCGTTTCATGAACCCTGAGACATTGTATTAACAAGCCTCTTTGTGTTTGTGCGTGTAAGTATCTGTCTGGAGGAGAAGATCCAAACTTTCATGAGATTCTCAAAGATATTAAGAACCTCTTCTCTCCACCTTCCAAGGGTAAGTATTTTGTTTTTCATTAAGAAAGGAAAGAGAAGGGGAACAGGCTATCGATATGGAGATCAGAGAAAAGGTAACACCTACTGTCTTGAGGAGCTGGGGTTGGCTCAGGGTTGGGTGTTTGTCCTGGAAAACAAGAGAAGATTAGATACAAAGTATACTTGAACATCTGCTATTACATTACTTTCTAGTTTCACAGTCAGTTACAGCTGAAAACTTAACTGCTCTCTCTTTCTCTTTCTCCCTTCCACTCTCCAATCCTCCTGCCATGCTGTGGGGGAGGAGGCTAAAGGGAAACGGAATTAGGGAGGTAAGAGCTAAACAAATTAGGTACAGCACCACCAGAAACTGGAAGACAGTTTTCAGGCACAACAAAGAGCATCATATAAAAAGAAAGAAAAAAAGAAAAAACCATCACTTTTGGAATTAGAAAGCTGAGGTTCAAGTCCCACAACTGGATTTAAATTTCTTACCCTTAATTTTCTCAGCAGCAGAAAGCAGTTAGTCATACATGTAAAGCTATGAGATAAAACATGTGAGTTGTTGGTATTCAGAAGGTGCTCAATAGCTGTCTGCTTTACAGTCACACATCTTATAACTAGCTGTGGAGTGACTTAAATTTTCATGATTTGAAACCATTAAATACGAACTGTTTATTTCTGAAATACATTTTCTTCAAAAAACTTATTAAATGTATGTTTTACGAAAAGTTAAATATTTTTCTTTCCAAGAAGTGAATGATACACCTGGACTTTGCTGGAATCTGATAAAAAAGGACTCAGGTTATCTAGTTTTTGGTTTAATGTATTTAACACCTGTAAGAACAGAGCTACTAATAATACACAGGGAAACTGGTCCTTGGTAGCTAGGAGACCTTTAGAAAAGAACTGGCCACTATTTATGCTTCCATTCTGAAAACTTTGGAAGCATCATCTAAGCAGAAGGAGTAAGGAAAGCAAGCAGACAGACAGGAGGAGAACTGTCTTGAGCAACAGAGCAGGAATAGTAGCCAAGTTTCCTTGACAGCAGAGGGCAATGTGGTTCCACTTATCTGTTTACAGCGGAGGAAGCTGATGGATACTCTGGTTCAAGGGTGGGTCTGATGTGTTTATTGTAACAGAAAACATTTGATCCTCTGCCCTCAATACCTGACTTGGATATGTGGAACTTTCTGAGTCACAAGTCATGACTGGTAAGTATGTATTGATAATTTTTGGCCATCAATAACATGGTGGGTCTCATAGCAGCAGGGGCTTCAAAAAGGTGCCAAATCTTTGGTTGAACATTTCCTTGAGAAATCAGTACTTAGCATATTCAGACTGAGAGAGAAACTTTCACCCATTGGATGACTGATGTGAGTCAGAGGGTGAAAATCCTCAAAAAGAAATTGCATTCTCATTACTCTGCGTCCAGAGGAGAAGACCCACCCACTCCCATCACTACAGAACCTGAGCCGGAGCCACAGCTCGTGGGAACTATATTGGAGGACGTGACTCTCCTCCAGGGATCCCAGGTGGCCTTTTGATCTTCTGTTCCTTTGGAACATTTATCTGTGCTCAGTGACTTCATTCTTATCCTGTGAAATGATGACCCCTGACAGTTCCCTTATTTTGTTGTTTTGTTTGTTTGGTTCTGCTAATAAAGGGAAGATGCTGGGATTGCAGGAGGTTAGTTCTCCAAACCGAGATGAAGGAGAGGACTGGGTATCATACCTTTTCGTATCTGGCAGATCCAGTTGTTAAGATGTTCACAGTTAATATCATTCCAGGACATACTGGGATCTCCTTTCAACTCGCCACAGTATTCAACATTTTGATAATTATTAGGTTCTCCATAAGCCCAATTTTCATATGAAACCTATGTTATAAACGTTACGTTAACAACTGTCAGCCATTTCTATCAGGCCAATGTCAATCTGCTATCCAAACGTAAAATGAAAGGTACATTTATCTTTTTTAACCTATTTACTTTTTTCACAATAGGTTTGCTTTGGAAACAAGGTTTATGAACACACCTGGGAAAGAAATAGCTTTCATTACATGGAAACTTTTGAAACTGAGTAGCATACACTATTAATGATTATAAAATTGCATTTACTCATATTAAATAGACTGGATCCAGGGCCATGAAAGCTGGATTTATATATAGGAAAAACCTTGCAAAAAAGTTCTACTTCTCAGTATTGGGAGTTCCTGACTCTATAACCTGATCTTAAGGGATAAGATGTGATGTTGGAAACTTTCTTTTTATTGAAACAATAGGATAAAGAAATATAATGAGTTCATCTTACAAAAGAAAAAAACAGGAAATGTTGCTAACCAAGCTGCTAACCTTTACCAAAATGAGCAGTGGAAATAAATGGAAAGGGCTTGGTTTTGGTCCCCTGTGGAGTTTTCAAAGTGGAATCACAGCCCACAGGGTTTTAGAGATAAGCATGATGATCTTTTTTCCAGAGATCTAAACGTAAAATCTAAGTTATCAATGGAGCCATCAAATAATCCACCTGACCCAAATGCCTCAAACCATTGATGATGGCTTGTAAGAGGAGGCAGAATTGAAATTACACCAGACCACTTTCTGTGATGACCAGAGGGTTAACATTGCCAGCATGTGCCGTGGCCCCTCATTTCTCCATCCCTGAGAATTGCTGAGAATGGAGAAGTCTGATGAAGCCTAATGGTTTTTCAATGGAATATCAATAATTATTTCCATTCCTGATCTATAAGAGGCCATAAACACTCAATCTTTAAGAAGTTTAGCAACTTGCATACCAATTTGGCATGATAGAATGAAGACATTATTTTATATAAATTAGAGGAATGAGTTCTCTCATTTTTTTTTCATCCAGTCCACCCTTCTCATGCCTTGGGTGAACAGGACACCTGTACTGGGGCAGGGGCAGAATAAGGATTGCAAAATAGAATTTATTTTACATAGAAAAATGTCTCCAGCTATCCTAATAACCTGTCTTACCAAAAATTTGGATTAAGCCAAAGGATAACATAAGATAGATACATGAAAAGTTTGCAAGCCACTGTAGTTAAGTTACATTGGCAAATAAAAGCAAAAATTAACCTCAAAAAAAAGATAAATACATGATAAAGTAAGAAAGTGATATATTAAATCAAATTACTCACAGGAGATCCATCACTCCAAGTAAAACCCTCAGAAGGACTTCCATATGTCAATCCCAACCAAAAGAGTTCGTGGTAGCTTCCACTAGCCCTGCAAGATATAAATAAAACATAAAGTTTTATAAAGTAAAACATAAAAATAAAATATAACATAAATAAAACAAAATATAATAATAAAATAAATAAATATAACACAATAAAAATAAAATATAAAATAAAACATATAAAACGTACAAGATATAAAGATAGCTTATGTTACTACGTGAACCAAGTTTGGTTACCTACAAGTCCTAATCAAATTTGAAAGTGATCTCCAAAACATTAATTAGTTATTACACAGATAAAGGGATTCCATGACTAAACATAGCATTATGCCACAGTTGTGCTTTTCGGTACAACCTGTAAATATCCTGAAAACAAGGCACCATCCGAGAATAATTGTAAAGCACTGACAGATACTCATTCATTTATTCATGTAACAATATGTACTGAGTGTCTTACATGTTTATAGAGCAATTCATCACAGGCTTCATAGCTATAAAATTAAAGCCTTTGGAAGTAAAACTAGATCCAAAAGTGCCCACAGATTTGGGATATGATCTGTGTACTCAGAGCAGCATAATAAGCCCACACTGTTGGAAATAGGAGACTTTTTTCAATATCATTAACACCCAATGGGTCAAAGAAAGGAGTATTACGTAGAGAAGATACTCACGTCACTAACCGCCATATTGCTTGCTGCTCCTCTTTGTTATTGATACTGGCTAGGTCTCCACCCAGAGCTCTACAAAAGTCTCGAGATTCAAACCAAGTCTTCTTCTCGTGTTTGCCTTTTGTAAACAGCTAAAGGTGGTACAGATTCAGAAAATTTTTTTTACACTTCATAGCTTATCAAATCTGATGAGATTTTCATGTGTAGAAAAGAAAGACATTACAATGGCCCCCAAACAACGTCATTCTCTCGGTTGAAAGATCAATTGGTGAGCAAAGAGTTGGGTAACAAGATCTGGGGGATGATTTTGTAGAAGATAAAAACCTTAGAAAATAAAATTATTTTTATAGCACAGGAGAAGTTAGATTAAAAGTGTAGACACTTTAGGCATATGGATTAGGCACTGAGCTCCTTGCAGGAGACAGGGTTCACGGGGTTAATTTGGTTCAGTGTGAAAAGTGGCATTGAGACAGAAAAAAAAAAAAACTCCATATGGAGAAAGGAAACACACAAAAAAGAAAACTTTAAGGATAATAACCTCCCTAAGGTTATGCCACAGTTTGTTATCCTGTTTAACTTACACAATGAATAGGCAGGCAGTCTCCAACACTTCATTGGTAGTATTCTGCAAGAATACCGCCTTATCTTTTATCCTTATGGATGCATATTTTAACAATGATTGGCACACATGCCATGACAGACACTTAACGGGCAGAGCATCTAAAAAGATGGGATAGAAGCTAAACTACATTTAATATCAATATAATTTAGAGACTATGTCATATTTTTCAAAGGACTGCAGGTGGAATGGAATCCACAGTGGCAGTGTGAGAAATATCTATCAGGTTGCAAACAGGATAGAGTTCAACGTAACTCCCAATTTTTATAGCTTCCATTCACTGTTTCGCATGAGACATGGCCACTGTCATCGCCGCCTTGTAGAGAAAGGGATTTGCTTCCAAAGGACTATGGCTGTCCAGTGGTCACCAAGCATCCCCAGGCAATTTTTACCTTGACCCTGCTTGGGTTATCAGGACACAGGCGCCTTGAGCAAATTTCCACTTCAGTAATTCCCAAGACCCCAGGAATATCACGGTCAGCTTGTGAGACCATGATTGAAGATTTCATTTTCTTAAATCAATTTCCTAACAGCTGAATTTTATTAATAATCCCCACATCTTCATATGTGCAAAGATGGTCTATATATTTTCAAATAAACCCGACTCCAAGCATCTCTAAAACCACATGATTTCTAGGGAAGCACATATGTGGATTTGTTGAACGTCCACCCAGATCACATCTACCGGAGCCCTTGGTTCACTTTCCAGCTCTGGAGAATTCTGCCGCTTCTTGCAAAATACAGCAATAAATCTCTATGACCTGCTACCCTCAGGTGAATGGCTGTGTACAGGATGAACCTGGCCCCTGCATAATAACTCAAAAGGTTCCAGAAGCAGCAATAAAACACCTGATGGGCTTTGTGTTAGTCCTCAATCCATTTGCAAAATCCTCTCCTGTGTTGGCCCAACAGACTCCCTTCTACATAAACCAAGCTTTTAGATTTGACTGGCTAATCTGGGTTGCGTAGCTCATTAGTCTCTGTTGCTGCTGGTGGGAGTGACCAACTCAACCAGTCCTTGAGTTAGAGAAGACCAAACGATCTCATTCTGACACACGTTAGTAATTAGAGTCCCTCACTGGCCTTGCCTAACTATCTTACAAAACATACCATGGCCACATGCCTCAAAGGATTGAACAAAAGAGGTCCAGAGAGCTGGCCTTTAAATAATAATGTCACTAGGTGATAGATAGGTGCATTGCTTTATTTGGTTAAATCCAGCCTTCTCTAGAAAGAATATGATTTACAAGAGAGAAAAAAAAACCCCAAATGCTTCATTCGTTGGGGTATCAGGGGTATGTTTGTTTGTTTGGGTGAATTTGATTGCCTAAGGAGAAAATGGATGGTCCAGCCCAGGAATGAAAAAAATGATAGCAGGATATCAGATTGTCATTTATAGGACACCGAATGGCCATGTGCCCCTCCTGAGCGGTCCTTCATTTCCCTTCAGGCATGATAATCAGGGGCTAACTCAAAACAAGGGGGTAGCCTCTCTAGGATCCCTGCGTGGCATGATTGCAGACTTGTTTATCAACGCACTTACCTAAAAGCTTGCACTCCAAGAACAGAGCGAAAAATGGGGTGCAATAGGATAGCATAAGGGGGAGCAGAAATTTTCATCAAGATAAAAAGACTTGCAAGCTCAGACTGGGGATAGAGAGCGTGAGGGAGAGGAAAGATGCCAAGAGTGGGGGTGGGTTGGGGTGGGTGGTGATGAAGGCAAAGCAGGGGAAGAAAGGCTGCCGTGCATTGTGTTTGTCATCTCAGCTGTGTTTGTCAGTCTAAACGCAACTGGTCCTTCGCACCCGCCCGAGGAGAGTGCTTTAAAAACAGCCAATGCCCAGGCCCCCTCCACATCAATAAAATCAGGATTTCTACAGGTGGAGCTTGCGCAACGGTTTTGTTCTGTGTTAAATCCTTAGGGGATTCTTGAGGCCAAAGCAGATTCCAGATTCTTTAATAGCTGAGCAACTGACACTTACCCTGAAACACAAGCTAGTTTTACTGGAAGTGCCCCAATTCTCTGGACATTTGGGTTCAGCGGTGGTGGTGGGCTCTGGTGGGCGAGTTACTCCTTCTGCCCAGTGTTTGCACACAAATTTTGCCTTTTCTTCACATCTCAAAACATCCCACAAGCCTCCTGCAACCCCAGTTCTCATGGCAACACACCCAGCTTTCCGACCTGCAAGTAACATAAAGTAGATTTCACTCAGCAGGTGATAATGCAAGCAAGCCCTGCTCACAGAAGACAGTTCACACCTAACTGTCAAATCGTGTGATAAAATCCACACCTGATAAGAAAACCGTGGAGGAGTAGCCCTGCTGCATTGGAAACTGATTTGTGCTATTTTTGAACCATCATATACCTTGTATTTGCATGGCTTGTATCCCCAGCTGAATTATAATCTCAAAGGTCAGGGTTTTAGTAACATTTTTATTTCTAACAGCTGGCAGGGTGGCCCCCCACCAACAGAGACACAATTTTTCTAGTATGATAAAATTTACAATAATGACAAATATAATGGTTTTTGATGTTTCTTTCCTTTTTTAAAAAAAGTATTTAAGATCTGTTTCTTCCCCCTGGGGTCCATGTAAATATCCCAGAACAGAAACTCTTCGGGCTTCAAAATGAGACCTGCCTGAGCTAGAGATTTTAGATCAGTTGCTGAACTATTCTGAACTCATTTCCTCGTCTTAAAATGCAAGTATCACTACCTCCCTTACAGAGTCGTGATGCACGCCAGCTTCAATGGGTAAAAGGGTACATAAAATAAAATGTAGATTATACCAAGCTTCATAGTTTATAATTGTGTGTTACAGTCATGATTAGTTTGAAACAGTAATTAACTAAGATGAAGCTTTGAAAACATTAGGATTCTTGCTGCCGACATGAGGTCATCTTTTATTATTGTTCTTTTAAAGGACAGTTAAGTGTTCAGAAGTAACTCTCAAAGTTCTGGGGAGATACATCTTTCCCAAAATATTTTCTCTAAGAAGGCTAGTTCCCTAGAGCTCTGGTTTGATTCATTTTTAACCCCCTAAGGATGTTCCCAGAGTAATCTCTTAGAATCCTACTGATAAATGATCAACACCAGTGAAGTTAAGGAGTTTTGCCTGGAGGGTAAGAATTACCACTCTTAACCAATATTTGTTTTAAGTGTGCATTCCACTCTTAACATAATGTCCTGTTCTTTAAATTGAAATCTTACTATTTTTCAGGATGTTCAATAATTAAACAAAAGCCACACTCTCCAAATTACTGATCTATTTTCCTTATTAACAGCTGGGGATACAAATTTTAAAAACTTCGGAAGATTAGGACTTACTAGGCCAAGTAGTAAATTGATGCATTTAAGCTATATATTACTCCTTTAGCTTTTTATCCAGATTCAATGGAACACTTGCTCTAAGGAGGCTGAATTTCCTGAGTGCAATCATATGCTATGACACCAGCGCATAAAGAAAGCAAAGACTCAAAGTCTGCTCAGAAATGACTTATTAAAGAAGGCATATCAAAATTTATAAGGAGGCAGGGTGGTATTAATGCACACAGCACAGATTTGGGAATTACAAAGATTAGTCTAAATCCATGCTTGGAAGCTTTCTGATCGCATAAATTTTCTGAGTCCCAGTTTCCCCATCTTTACGAGGATATTTGAACTTGCCTCGCAGGTTTTTTATAAGGATGAAACAAAATCCGAGGCGTAGAAAGGGCTAAATAGTGTGGCACCTACAAGACATTGAAATAATGAGTCCCACCTAAGCACCATCCGTGGCCCCACCGCCCCAGCACAGTAATATTTCTGCTCATAGTTGCACTGAAAAGCTTTATATCCCTTAAGTACAGTTAAGTTTTCAGAAATATATTAACCATTTGGCATCTTTAGGACTATTTAGGATTTCAACAATATTTCATAAATATTCGAAATAGAGCAGTACCCGATAACCAAGTTGTTTTCTCTTCCTTTTTTTCTTAGACTGCTACAAACTAATTGGAATATTTTTGAAAGAAAAAGAAAAAACAAAAAGAGAGTGAAATATAAAATAATAAAATTTAAAGAGCACAACTAACTGATGTAAGCCTGTTTGGAAAGGTACACGGAGCAGTCGCAGGCTCGGCGCAATGGACGTGCAGGGTGAATGGAAACCCAAGGTGGAAGCCGCGCACGTACCTGGCATATCGGAATTCCAGTGGGTGAACTGCACATCTTCCGCAACGGTCCACTGAAAGGTCCCTTTGTTTTGTACATCTGAAAGTCCTGTCCAAAAATACCTTTCAGGCCTCAATCCAACCAAACTAGTCAGAAAGGCTTGTTCATATCTTTAAAAAAAAAAAAAAAAAAGTAACAATTTTAGAAAAATGTGAATTTTTCTAATTATCCACATGAAAAATCTCTCAGTTGTATGCCTGAGCTATGATTTCATTGCCAATTCAAACCCACTGTGTTGTATTTAAATATTATTTAAATTATGCAAATTTTCACAAAGGACATGGGCTCTTGTGAAAGAAAAAAATCTCATATGGCTGATTGAATGAAGTCACACAAATGTACCCAAACCATTTCTCTCTATTGCTCATCAGCCCCCCTGCCCCTCCTCAAAAGGTAAAAGAACTCTGAAAATGCAAAGGAGAAAACCACAGCCTTTTACTGAAGTACAATCACAATGTGTCAATTTCTGGTGTACAGCACAGTGTCCTGGTCATGCATATACATACATATATTTGTTTTCATATTTTTTATTAAAGGTTATTACAAGATATTGAACATAGTTCCCTGTGCTATACAAAAGAAACTTTTTAAAAAATCTATTTTTATATATAGTAGCGAACATTTGTAAATCTCAAACTCCCAAATTTATCCCCTCCCACCCTCTTTCCCCAGTAACCAAAAGCTTGTTTACTAAGTCTGCAGATCTGTTTCTGTTTTGTAGATGAGTTCACGGTATCCTTTTTTTTTTTTTTTTTTTTTTTTTTTTTTAGATTCTACATATGAGTGATAGCATAAGGTATTTTTCTTTCTCTTTCTGGTTTACTTTACTTAGAATGACGATCTCTAGGTCCATCCATGTTGCTGCAAATGGCATTATTTTATTCTTTTTTATTAGCCTTTTAAAATATATTATTTAAAAATCAGTCCACTCTCAACTACTTCAAATGTTCTACATAATTCTTGCTTAAGGAAGTTGAGATGTTATAACATTATCAAGGATACTACAATTAGAAAATCTCTGTGGACTCTCCTTTCAATTTCATTCTCTTACTTCATCTGTAAACAGAAGAGAAAATTATCAAGAAATACAGAGAAGTAGCAATTCAGTCTCTAGAAAGAAAAGGGAGCAGAATCACAAATTTCAACATTTTCTCTCCCTCTGGACTCATCCTTGTATTTGGCATAATCTGGTATTAACACAATGTGGTTAGTAAAGCAAAGTCTATCTTAATTGACAGGCATTAGACAATGATGCAACAATATATACAAAAAAATCTCTCTTTGGAGCAAAAGAAAACTAGTGTCCAAAGTTTCCAGGAATGAAGGGAGGTGTAGATGACTCCACAGAGAGCAGAGAGGGAAGTGGAGAGAAAGCCACAATAACAGAACATTTGTTTGACCCTAGTCTGAATAATTTCATTCCCTAAACCAAACAAATGCAAAGCATGAAAAGTAACAAACTCAATTTTTCTTCAATGTCTAAGAACCAGATTTAACCTCAGTTGGGGAGCTCCTGAACAGAAGTATCATAGAAAACACATACAGAAAAGCAAATGTAAAATATAAAACAGAGGGAAATCTCTGCCCCAGTAGACCCAAAGATCAATGGTTCGCATCAGAACGTGCTCCCATGGTACTGAAAGATGGACAGCTCACCTCCTTGTCATAAGAGAAAAAGTATCTATGCTCTGATTTTCAGATGTTAGCATTATATCAAGGTGTTACAATGTGTTAGAGATTTAATTGTACATGAAAAAAGAATGTTGACATACAAGTTCTTTTATAAAGACTATACAAATTCTATGACATCTTTCATTTTATCAAAGAATTTTTAGCATCCTCTACATTCAATTGGGTCTGCCTTGAAAAGCCAATAAATATAACTCACTGTATTAAAATGCAATCATCTTTAATTATTTACTCCAAATCAAATGGACATTTAAAAAAATTATTTTATGTTTCCTCTCTATCTGATCCAGTGCTTTGCAAAAACTAGGAGAAATTTTTTTTAAAAAACTAAAATCCCAAAGGTGGATAGGACTCTAGAGGTTAAACGTTACATAAAATCTTGTTTATGGCCACATCATTTTCTAGACCTGTTAGTCCAGTAAACCTAGCAAAGAAAAGAAAACCATGGAAAGAATTAATAAAATATTTAGTAAATCTCTCCATCCTCTTTTTTGTTGGAGGCGGTAGTAAAGCTAGAAAGTGGAATTTTGAGATAACAAATTTTACTTTCCCTGCTTTAAAAAATTTGACATCTATTACATTAAAAAAAAAAGTTAGGACAATAAATGACATTTACTGGAGTATTAGCAAACTGTTCTGAATATTGTTTTATGGTACTAAAAAGAGCAAAATATTTTATAGTGTTTGCAAAAAAGAATCCAAATAAAAATATGTTTTTTGCTGGGCAATACTACTCCTGGGCATATATCCAGAAAGAACCCTAATTCAAAAAGACACCAGCACCTCAATGTTCATAGCAGCACTATTTACAATAGCCAAGACATGGAAACAACCTAAATGTTCATCGACAGATGACTGCATAAAGAAGTTGTGGTATATTTATACAATGGAATACTATTCAGCCATAAAAAATGACAACATAATGCAATTTGCAGCAACATGGATGCTCCTGGAGAATGTCATTCTAAGTGAAGCTAGCCAGAAAGAGAAAGAAAAATACCATATGATATCACTCATATGTGGAATCTAAAAAAACAAAAACAAAAACAGAAGACAAATGAACTTAAATATAAAACAGAAACACAACTCACAGACATAGAATATAAACTTGTGGCTGCCGAGGGGGAGGTGGGTAGGTAGGGACAGACTGGGAACTCGAGATTTATAGATACTGACAGGTATATATAGAATAGATACACAAGTTTATACTGTATAGCACAGGGAAATATATACACGATCTTGTAGTAGCTCATGGTGAAAAAGAATATGAAAACGAACATATGTATATTCATGTATGACTGAAAAACTGTGCTGTACACCAGAAATTGACACAACATTGTAAACTGACTATAACTCAATTAAAAAATATACGTTCTTTAATGGTGCTACCTTTACAAGATTGAATATAATTTACTCCGAAATTTAGAGCACATTGATACGATTTCCTGGAAATGTTTCATTATTTGAAATATTTTAAAATAAAATTAAAGTAATGGCATACCTGTCTTCAATAGTTGTTAGGTAAGCCTTCTCATTTGCACAGGTTTGGTTTGCTTCTGCGAACGTTGAAAGTGTGTGTCCAATCAAATAGCAGTAGAAGCCATGTCTTTTCCAGCCCTGTTAATGTTATCAAGAAAATTATCATGCATATTTATTACATACTATCATTTAACAATTCTCCTAGCATGTAACACAAATTGGTAAACAAAAGATGTGTGTAAAGAACACAAATAGCAATAGTTTCACAGGCAATGAAAATAATTTATGTGATAAAGAAAACAGAAGTTCACTGTTCCTCATGTGACAAGTTGTCATACAAAATGGGGGTGGAGGGAGTCATTCTTTCCACTTCTGATGCAATTTCCAACAAAAATGATTTGCAAAATATTTACCAAAGAAACTGAACAAAATGGCTAAGAGCTCGGTTTTGGAATAGGTAACCACAGGAAATAATCTGCAGAATAATAAGCCTAGTCGCCTACTGAGGCCAATGTAGATGAGGAGTATAAAGCTGTATCATTTGGTCACAGGAGAGTATTTACCAAACTTCTGGCAACATGATTTGCTGTGGTTTCTCTCCTACACTTCAAGCACACAGAAATGCTAAATAAAAACATAACAATAAACAAAAAATCCATACTAGAGCTGGAGAGAGAGAGATGGGGAAGTCTCCAGGTATCAAAAATAAGTACTAGTGGAGATACGGGTGTAGCTCAGTGGTAGAGCTCATGCTTAACCTGCACGAGGTCCCAGGTCAATCCCCAGTATCTCCTTTAAAATAAAAGTTTAAAAATAAAAAAATAAACTAAGTACTAGAAAACTAAAAAGCTGGAATGGAAAATGCACACGCTGAGATTATAGTCAGGCAGTCATGTATCAGACCTTGATTAAGGCCCTGGGGTCTAGGGCCTGGGGTATGAATGCCCATACAGATTAGGATATTTGGCCATCAGCCTACCTGAAACAAGAAGAACTGAAGTCCTTACATAAAGATGATACCCACTAACAGTAACCCCTCTGCGAGAGGAGAATGAGAAAACTCCACCCACAGAACGAGGAAATGACGGAGATTCTTGTCATCTGCCTCGGGTTCTCGGTGCAGGAAGAAAAATAAATTCTTCTTTTTGAAAATAAATAACAAGTCTGTGCCATAGGTGGGTGCCAGCCCCGACTTCACACTAGCCATACTGTATAAGAATCTAGAGCCAAAAAAGCAAAATAAAACGTGGTCTACAAAAGGAGAATCTTGCAAGCACTCTGAGAAGTTGCAGAAATATTTCACAACCCAGATCACGTAAGACTAACACACCTGCACCTCAGTGTTCACAGCAGTAATATTTACAATAGCCAAGACATGGAAACCTAAATGTGCATCACCTGGTAAATGGATAGATTTCTGGTCAAGATGGTGGAGTGGTAGGACCACAGGCTCGCCTCTCCTGCCAACGACAGAAAAACCACGACTGACTGCTAAACCACCATTGGGGGGAAAAAAAGACTGGAACCTAGCAAAAAAGATCTTAAACTGGAAACATAAAGAAGGAACTACAGCAGGACGGTAGGAGGGGTGTGCTCACAATATAATCGGGCCCCATACCCCCCAGGTGGGCAACCTACAAGCTAAAGAATACTTAAGTCACAGAGTGAGACTTAAGTGGGAGTGAGAGACCCATGTCAGGATCCCCAGCCCAGGGTTCTGGCATTGCAAGAAGAAGGAGACCCCAGGACATCTGGTTTTGAAGGCCAGTGGAGCTTAACTCCAGGAGCCCCACAGGACTGGGGGAACAGAGACTTCACTCTCTTGGGAAGCGCACACAGAATCTTGCGTGCACCAGGTCCAAGGGCAGAGGCAGTGATTTCATAGGAACCTGGACCAACATGCCTGCTGGTTTTGGAAGTTCTCCTGGGGACATAGAGGACAGCTGCAACTCACCCAGGGGACATAAAATCTAGTGGCAAACATTCCAGGAGTATTCATCTACATGAGCTTTCCTGGAGGCTGACATCTTGACTGGATCATTAGTACCAAGATCTGGCCCCACCCAACAGCCTGTAGGGAAGCCTCAGGCCAAATAACATACTAGATGGGAACACAGCCCTGCCCATTAGCAGACTTCCTGAGCTACAAAGGCCTCTAGATACAGCCCTGCCCACCAGAGGTCCAGGACCAAAGTTCACCCAGCACTGGGCAGGCACCAGGAAACCTGCATAAGCCAGGAAACCTGCATAAGCCTCTAGGAAACCTGCATAAGCCTCTAGTCCAGCCTCATCCACCAGGGGGCAGAAGGAATCCACAAACACAGGCCAGACTCTACCCTGAGCCTGGCTGGACCCTGGTCTTTGGGTGACAAGAGAGGAGTGTCCTGCTGGGATGCATATGACGTCTCCCACAGAGGGCCACCTCTCCAAGGTCGAGAAACGTAACTAACCTAGCTAAAAATACAAATAGAAAGATAGACAATATGAGGCAGCAGATGAGTATCTTCTAAGCCAAAGCACAAGATAAAATACCAAAAGCAGAAATAAGCAATGAGGAGACAGGCAATTTATTTGAGAAAGAGTTTAAAGTAATGATGGTGAAGATGTTCAGAGAACTCAAGAGGAATATAGATGCACAGAGCAAAGTTTTTAGCAGAGAGTTGCAAAATATTCCCAGAGTTGAAGAATAAAATCACTGAAATAAATAACACACTAGAAGGAACCAAGAACAGACTGAATGAGGCAGAAGAACAGATCAGTGAGCTAGAAGACAAATTAGTGGAAATCACTACTGCAGAAAAAAGAAAAAAGAATGAAAAGAAATGAGGATAGTTTAAGAGAACTCTGGGACAACATCAAGTGCACTGATATTCACATTATAGGGGTCCTAGAAAGAGAAGAGAGAAAGAAAGGGACTGAGAAAATTTTTGAAGAGATAATAACCCAAAACTTCCCCAACTTGGGAAAGGAAACAGTCACCCAAGTCCAGGAAGTGCAAAGAGTACCACACAGGATCAACTCAAAGAGAAATGCACCAAGGCACATAGTCATCAAATTGACAAAAGTTAAAGATAAGGAGAAAATATTAAAATCAGCAAGAGAAAAGCAACAAATAATATATAAAAGAACTCCCATAAGGTTACCAGCTGATTTTTCAGCAGAAACTCTACAAGTCAGAAGGGAGTGGCATGATATATTTAAAGTGATGAAAGGGAAAAACTTAACAACCAAGAATACTCTATCCAGGAAAGCTCTCCTTCAGAATTGATGGAGAAATCAAAAGCTTCACAGATAAACAAAAGCCCAAAGAATTCAGCACCATTGAACCAGCTTTACAGCAAATGTTAAAGGAACTTCTCTAGTCAAAGCACAAAAAGAAAGAGGTTAAAAAAAAAGAACCTACAAAAGATTGCTTTGGCAATTCAGGGTCTTTTATGATTCCACATAAGTTTTGGAATTGTTTGTTCTAGTTCTGTGAAAAATGTCATGAGTATTTTGACAGGGGTTGCGTTGGATCTGTGGATTGCTTTGAGTAGTATGGCCATTTTGATAATGTGGAGTCTTCCAATCCAAGGGCACAAGATATCTTTCCATTTCTTTGTATCATCTTCAGATTTCCTTCATCAATGTTTTACAGTTTTCAGAGTATAGGTAATCTCCTTGGTTAAGTTTATTTATAGGTATTCTGTTGTTTTGTTGTTCTTGATGCAAAGGAGATGTTTATGACAGTCATAAAATTCTGGTTTTTGAAGTTTAAAAAAAAAAGTGAATAAAGGGCTGCAAATGGCAAAATATCCTTCTTTTTTATGGGTGACTTGTATTCCATTACATACATATGCTACATCTTCTTTATCCTTTCATCTATTGATGTGCACTTAGGATGCTTCCATGTTTTGGCAACTATAAATAATGTTGCTGTTAATAGTAAGGTGTATGTATCTTTTTGAATTAATGTTTTTGTTTTTCTCAGATATATGCCCAATAGTGGAATTACTGGGCCATATGGTGGTTCTATTTTTAGGTTTTTGAGAAACCTCTATATTGTTTTCCATAGTGGCTGCACCCATTTACATTCCCACCAACAGTGTACAAGGGTTCCGTTTCCTCTACATCCTTGCCAACATCTGTTACTTGTGTTCTTATTGATGATGGCTCTTCTGACAGATGTGAGATGGTATCTCATTGTGATTCAGATTTGCTTTTCCCTGAAATTAGTGATGTTGAGCAACTTTTTTGTTCCTGTTGGGCATCTACATTTCCTCTTTCAGAAAAATGTCTGTTCAGTTCTTCTGCCCATATTTTAAGTAGGTTGTTTGTTTGCTTTTTAACTGAAGTACCATTGATTTAAAATGTTGTATTAGCTTCTGGTGACAGCATGGATGGATTTGGAGGGCATTAGGCTAAGTAAAATAAGTCAGACAGAGAAAGACAAATACTTTAAGATATTACTTACATGTGGAGTCTAAAAAAGTACAACAAACTAGTGAATATAACAGAAAAGAAACAGAGTCACAAATGTAAAGACGGAACTAGTGGTTACCAGTGGGGAGAGGATAAGGGGAGGGGCAATATGGAGGTGGAGGATTAAGAGGTACAAACTATCAAGTATAAAATAAGCTACAAGGATGTACTGTAACAACATGGGGAATAGAGCCAATATTTTATAATAACTATAAACCTTTAAAAATTGTGAATTACTATATTATTTACCTATAACATATAATATTGTACATCAACTACACTTCAATTTTAAAAATATGATATTGTAAAATAAATACATAAATAAATTTTAAAAATGAAAAAACAGATGAATGGATAAAGAGGAAGTGGTATATCTATATACCTATACACAGTGGAATATCACTCAGCCATAAAAAAAGAATGAAGTAATGCCATCTGCAGCAACATGGATGGACCTAGAGATTATCATATTAAGTGAAGTAAGTCAGACAGAGAAAGACAAATATCATAAGATATTGATCATATATGGAATCTTTAAAAATATACACACATTTTATTTACAAACCAGAAATGGACTCATGGACATAGAAAACAAACTGTGGTTACTAGGGGGAAGGGTGAGGGAAGAACAGATTAAGAGTTTGGGATTAACAGATACATGTTATTATATATAAAATAGATAAATAACAAGGACCTACTGTATAGCACAGGGAACATTATTCAATTTTTTATAATGAGAAGCAATGTAAAAGAAACTAAAAAAAAAAAATGTATGTATGTATATGTATAACTGAATCACTTTGCTGTACACCTGAAACTAACATTGTAAATCAACTACACATCAATTAAAAATAAGAATTAAAAAAAAAGTCTATGACATTTAAGGGTTGGGGTGGGGATGGTTTGGGGCCTAATTCACAATCAAAAATTACAAACCATGTGAAAAAAATGTCTCCTTTTAAGGGAGAGTCAGTAGTTTAACAGAAGAAAACAACCAGGAAAAATATAAAAATAAGCATGTTTTCAATGATTTAAGTGACAAAAGAAGAAACAATCAGTAATGAAAGATCAAAATACTATGAACAAAGGACAAAAGGATTTCAAAACACACAAAAATAGAATTTCTAGAAAAGAAAAATATAAGTTAAAAACTCTATATATATGAATAACTGAATCACTATGCTGTACACCGGAAACTAACATGAAATTGTAAATCAACTATATTGTAATTAAAAACCCTCAATGGCCAGATTAAATATAGAAAATGTGGTTTCAGAAAGATCAGTAAATTGAATGAATGTAGAAGAGGGATTAGAATATGAAAAGATGTTAAAAAATCATGATAGAAAATATAGAAAATAAAAGAAGGTTGAAAATCAACCTGAGAGACGTTTCAGAAGCACTGAATAAAATTAACAATGGATAATTTTCAAGAATTGAAAGATACAAATCTTCAAGATGATGCACACTGAGTATGGAACCAATAAATAAATCCAAATCTCAACATATTGTACTAAGAACAAAGACAATGATCTTTGATCTTAAAATCTTTAAAAATCAATCAGAGAAAATATAGAGCACCCGTGAGGAGGAGGAGGAGGAGGGAGGCGGGAGAAGGGGACGAGGAAGAGAGGAGGGGGAGGGGAAGAGTAAGAGAGTCTAACGGGAATTTCAATGGCAAAAATAAAGGTCAGGAGAAAATGAAATAATACACAAAGTGTAGTCAGAAAACAGCTGTCAGTACAGAATTCTAAAACGACCTACCTAAATTACTATGTGTGGTGAAGATGAATTCAAGATATTTTTAGACAAAGACAGTCTTTTCCACTCCCAAATCCCAGTGAAAGAACTTCTAAAAGATTTACTTTGGCAAGAAAGTAAAGTCAAGAGGAATGAGTGGGCTAAAATTCTACAGTGAGCAAAGAAATTGATAAACGTTGGTAAATCCAGGTCTAACTGCGTGTACAAATAGCAAAGATAAGTAGCTGGGAGTGGGAGGTTACAGAATGGGAGAGTAGTAAGATCTGTGGTTTAGTTAATAATAGCGTATCCACACCAATTGCCTTTTGTGATAATGTACTTTGGTTAGATAAGATGTTCTCATTGGAGGAAGCAAAATGGATGATTTAGGAGAATTTTCTGTACTTTTTTTTAAACCCCTGTGAGTCTCACACTGTTTCAAAATTTAAAACATTTTAAAAGTTTATGTGGAATAAACATTAATAAGTTTTATCTAGTAATAAGTCTTCTCTAGTAACCTAATAAATTTAATCTAGTCCACACATATAGACCCTGAAGACCCAAATCAAAGATTATTCTGTTCAAGAACACATGGGAGTTTACAAAAACTGACTATGAACTAGACCGTGAAGAAAATGTCAATAAATTACAACCCCCAAAATTTTATATGATCACAGAGCCGTGAAATTAAAATCAATAGTACCTCCCAATTATTTAGAAACTAAAAAACAAACCAAACCCCCAACACCGAAACTTCCAGCACTACAATCACACACACACATACACACATATACGCATTTTTAAATAGCTAATGGGCCACAAAAGAATCTCAATGGAAATAAAAAATGTTTAGAATTGAATTATATGAAAATATTACATAACAAAACTTGGTGGCAGGTTCACAGTTTCAATTCCACCTTTTATTTCTGTAAGCCTGTTAAAGCAGATTCACTTTAATATCATACCCATTAATTCCACCATCTAAAGCTCCTGGTGGGATATAATTCTGAATTTCAAACTCAGCTGGGGGATCCTTGATCAGCCTGGAAAGGGGGACTTCTCTATAAAGAGGATTTACATTTGCCTCTATCAGACATCCAGGAATATTAGTAACTTGGGACCACTTCATGATAATTTCTTAGATCAATTTCTTAATTTCCCACACAGGCAGCAATGAATTGATAACTGAATCCCAGATCTTTATGACAGCAGGTCATAGTAGCCCTGATTCTTAGAAATACCCCTACCACCAAGTGTCCAGGCAAAAAAATTATTCTGTCATCTTCCTTTGCTGGCAAATAGATTATTTTCCTAGTCTTCACAGCTCTGAGGAAATCACTGCCTAGAGCATGTGTTTTTAAGTTGGCCAAATTATTATCTCTGCACTTGTTTCCTCTCCTGCCTAATTAGAAATGTAATGTTTATCTTTTAAGATCATTGAGAGCATAATAACCACACTCAGCAAACAGTTGCCTGGTATTTTCTTATTTCCAGCCTAATGATTAAATTGGATTTTATCAGAGACTGTAGATGTGACAATTAGTAGAAAAAATATATATATAAAATTATGATTGTGTAGAAGTAATAAATTTTGAATATTGGTTTATTACTTAAAGAAAATTACAATAATATACAATCTCCTGTATATGCATATGATTAGGCAAAGAAAATATAAATGTACTGGGAGTGAAATAAACCACGGAAGCATAATGACTTGGTGGCAGGAGACCTGGGTTCTAGTCTTGCTTCTGTGTCACTCTAAAAAAGTTAATGCCTCTCTGGGCTGAAATTTCCAGGATGCAAAAATTAAAAGGGGGATTTTGATCATCACTAACATCCTTGATCTCTCTCACAATCTGTGATTTCCTGTGTTTACTCCATTTTTCTTTATGGTTTAACTGTACATCACTAAATTATGTTTCACGAACTCTGGTATTTGTTATAAGATGATTTGTGATCATAACGTGATACTCTTGGAAGGAAAATTGGTTTCTACTTTATTTTTATCCAAGAGAAGTGAGAAAGGAAAAAAGAGGAAGACGGGTAACTCAGCAATCAAACAGGAAAATGATAATCATGCACCCTGGCTTTTTGTAGCTTCTTTTAGCGTTTTTAGAAACTGCTTCACCGAGATCATTTACTTTAACCTCAAAGAAACACAGGATCTGCGGGGAGGTGTTCCTAAGTGTCGTGCTGGTGACATGGAGGCCCGATAGGGTTGCATGGTTTTTCTTGGTTTAACTGAGTTACTAGCTGCTATTACCAGCTAGAGTCTAAACCTCCTGCCTCCCAGTGCAGGGATCTCCCGAGAAGAATCCCCACCAGAAACCAGCTCAGAAATACTATAAATGGAAAAAAATGACTAAGATAGCTTGCTATCTACAACTTAAGGTTATCTACTGGAAATATCCCTGATGGCTCATAGGGTCACGGACTTCCAGCACCTTGATGGCTTGCCTTCACCTCCTTACCCTCATCAGGCTCCATCCGGTGCACCATCTTATTCCCTGGACTCGTTGCTATAATTTCCATGACATTGGGAAAGCAGCTGCTGATCACACGTACACCACAGAGGGAATACGCAGAGAGAGCTTGAAGGACAACAATGATACAAAACTGCCGCAATAAGCCACCAAACATTTAAACAGCTAAGCACTTGGCTCCTATGACAGCAATCAGGGACTTTCACAGACAAAAGTAAAGCTCAGTATGTCACATCCCCATTTGCTGCCCTGAAGCCATCATGTGTGTTCTTTTACTCACTTTCCGGCAGCCTGTTTCTACTTCCACTATTCCTGAAGTTTGGGCTTGTGATTTCGTCTTACAGATGTAGCCAAGAGGCCGTTCGCAGGCCCGATCTGCCCAATACCCATCCTGCAGAAAGCAAAGAGAAAAAAAAAAAACAAAAAACAAAAAAACCCTTAATGATTATCAGTTGTTTGCCTTTGGTGGTATTTTCTTGTAAGAGTGACTCCGACATGGAAAACAAAGATTTGAAGTTATGAAGAGAAAGTGGCATCTTTGAAAAGGAAAGGTAAACGGATATTTTACAAGGAAACTGCAAATCTGACTCTGGCTACAGAGATGTGAAAAGAGATTGCAGCCCCAGAGTGCTTTTATATCTTCGCTATCAAGCCACTAAGAGAGGACTCTAGAGAGAAAATAAAAATGCTTGTAAGCCCCTAAGTGATGGTTCCAACAGAAGGTTTGCAGGCAGCCTCCTCGCCTACACTGACAGTCACCTGTTTTCAAGTTAACGGAGTATCTATAAAGCCATCCAGGAAGAACTCCTCCGTGCAACATGCCCAACCTGAAAACACACATGAAACCAGTCTTCTTTCCTCCCTTCCTCCTATTTCTATTGATGAGTGTCCTCCTGGATCTAAGGTACCATCTCTCACTCGACTTCAGAGTCTGCCTTTCCTCCTTCCCTAGAGATTTCACCTTAAAATGACCTCTCCTCTCCTTCCCTTACCTGCTTAACCCCTTGAAAACTGTCTTCAATTTTGTCTGCCTCTTATTTACAGAACAGAGACAGATTCACAGACATAGAAAACAAACTTACAGATACTAGAGGGGAAAGGCGGTGGGAGGGATAAATTGGGAGGTCCAGATTTGCAGATACTAACTAATATATATGAAATTGATAAGCAACAAGGACCTACTGAATAGCGCAGGAAACTATATTCAACATCTGGTAATAGCCTATAATGAAAAAGAATATGAAAAAGAATATATAAGTGAATCACTATGCTATACACCAGAAACTAACACAACATTGTAAATCAGCTATACTTCAATTAAAAAAAATATATATATATAGTCTGCCTCTAATTCCTCATCTCTCATTTGGTGTCACCCCACTACAACCTGGTACTCAACTCTCCAGCCAGAGTACTATTTATAAATTGCAGATTTAGTTTTGCTACGCCCAGGCTAATGCATGTTTTCTCATTGCCAGTATTCCTTCTACTCACCCATCTATCTCTGACTTCACACTTCCAGCCATACCGTCCTTTTAAGTTTTTACATGTACGATGCTCTCTGGTTTCCTTTTCCCATGACAGACTTCTGCCTGTTCTTTTAATAACTAATACACACTCTTTCTTAAGCTTTCGATTTATCACAACAAAAGCAACCACAATGACAGCAACAGTACCTTATACTCATTGAACAATACATTTGGGTCAGGGTCAGGCACTGCACATGTTATATGCATTAACCCATTTAATCCTTATACCCACCATGTGAGCTGGGTACAATCATTATGCCCATTTCACAAAAAAGGAAATAAGCCATGCATCAAAACCCAGCCTGCTAACCACCATGTTCATCGTCTGTAGAACAAAAGACAATCTGACGGTATGCTTCAGTTGCTAACGTGCTATTTAAGACATGGAAGCCATCTTTTCATATTTGACACCTCCATGTAACCTAAACAAACAAACGTTAACTCTCCAAGCACAGATTCTAAGCTGTAGGACCCAGAGTAGATCTAACCAGGTCTACATTCACTCAGAGAAACCAGCTGAAAGTAGAACCAAAGTTCTGAACTGATTAATCAAGCCATATAAACATATGGCACCACTGAGAACCAAGCATAAGAACAATATGAGTATTTGTTAAGGGTTAATTTCATCTTTGAACTGAAAGTTTCTGTCTGTTGCTTTTCTGGTCCTCTTGAAAATCTGACTTTGCTAGACAATTGAGACTCAAGAAACTGAATCTGAATTTTAGTTCAACCTTCATCTGTATCACTTCACCTAGAATAGAAATGATGGAAACAATGCTTTGTAATAAATGGGACAGAAGGAAACTTTCCCTGTGGCTTTTGCTAACCATCAGTAATTAAAGCTGCCTTACTTTGCCTTTCATCACCGCACAGTCTTCCTGCCTATTGTTTTCATGGCTTGGTTCTCCACGAAGCCATTTGGTAAATGTTACAGGGGTGCCATCACTCCATTCAAAGTACATCTGAATCTTGATGTCGTTTAAGCCAATCCACAACTCATCATTTGGCTCTAAACAGGAAGAAAAACACAGATGCAATTTACACGAAGTTTTCTTTCCAAAGATCAGAAGGTTATCAAGAAAGGAAGACCCCTTCTTTATCAACAACTCCCTGGACGTATAATTATCATCAAAGACCATCCTCTTGAGTGTCAATCTGATCTACATGCTGTAGACTGAGGTTTGTTGTCAATTTCAGCATACAACGTGTAATGTAGTCTTCACATTTTCAATGTGACGGTACTCATTTGTTGGGCTACTGCAAATTCTATCTCCTGGGGGTTGTTAAAGTGAAACTGAAGTAGGTGTATCACTACCCTCTATCTTGTGAAGCTGCTTTTTTGTTAAAAATAACCCACCATACCAGCCACACTCGTGGTGCTGAAAATACTGTAGCTTATTTATGCATAAACCTGTTTGACAACTGTTAAATTTTATGAAGGTTTTGAAATAGTAAAAATTAAAAGATGCTTCTATTTTACTGACGATGTTATCAAGAACATTCTAGGTGTTTTTGTTAAAGCTGAATCACTGTAATAGGAGTGAAAATGATCTATATAGTGAGAAGATATATAAACTGAACGGTTGAGCTGTCTCCTGGCATTTACCACTTATTTACTAGTGTATAAATATAAATCAATCGGCCCCCATTTTCACCACAAAATACCAGAAAAACCCAAATAACAAACAAAAATTAAAATAAAAACAACCAGGTATGGATGTAAAAGGTGATCATTTTGTTTCAAAATTCTAGGAAGAGCATTATTGACTTTATTAGTAGTTATCATTCTAAAAATTCTAAGGAAGTAAACAATGGGACAAAATTGAAGGCTTGAGATTTCAAGGCTGAAAACCTACACATTTCCATATTTCTTTAAAAAATTGAAAGACTACACAATTCGATACCTATTTAAGTTCTATCTAAGTTGCCCTACTGGGAATTCCATCATAAATACTTGATTGATGTTCTTTAAATAAAATTACTTGCCAAAAGATCGCAAAGATGATGTTGTAGTAGAAAATGAGGAAAAGGCCACATTGCACAGGAATTTCCCTAAACGGCTTCGCCTGTTCTTCCTAAAAGTTGTCACTCAACTTTGCTTTTGGAGAAGTCCCTGCCTGGCCCAGTGCCAGCCCCACCAGATGTTTCCAGCACCATGAAGCGTGAATGGCATTGCTGGGACAATCCCTTTTCCTTTCACTTATTTTGCTAGATCATGGTCTTTCGAGCAGCAAATACAGGCTTCAAAATGACCTCATGTACCCCTCAATGGTTTGAGGTTCAAGATTAACGAAAACCCAAGTTCTCAAGTCCCATGATTATAATAAAATATGAAGAGTTTCTGGTTTTTTGTAGCTTCTTTTAGCGTTTTTAGATATATATATCTATGAATGATTCAAAAAGACACATAAACCCCAATGTTCATAGAAGCATTATATATAGTAACCAAGATATAGAAGCCACCTAAATGTCCATTGACAGATGACTGGATAAAGAAGCTGTGGTTTATGTATATACAGTGGAATACTACTCAGCCATAAAAAAGAATAAAATAATGCCATCTGCAGCAACATGGATGGACCTGGAGATTATCATTCTAAGTGAAGTAAGCCAGAAAGAAAAAGAAAAATACCACATGATATCACTTATATGTGGAATCTAAAAAAAAGAACACAAATGAACTACTTATTTTTTATAACAAATGATTGATTTCTTAAATATGTGTGAGCACATCTGACTGTCCTTTATGATTGGATTACTGCATTCTGCTGATTCTTATTTTGTGGTTGGCTTTATTCCTTTGATAACTATGTAAGTTTAAAAAGTTAAAGCTCTAAACTGTTCTTAGAAACAATGAACAGTACACATACGTAAATTTTAAAACAGTTTTATGTCTCAACAGGTTGCTTTTCCTAGAATAACTTTTGTTTACCCAAAAAATAAAAATTAAAATAAAAACAAAAATAAATTTTTTTCCTTACTAAACTGTTCTCCCCCTCCAGGTTTTGTACTTTATTCACACAACCTTGATTCTACAAAAATATATAAGATGGAAGCGTAAAGTTGTTAGACTGAATTTTATAAAACTGTTAGGGAAGCTGTCTTAGTTGATGGAGTCAGAAAGCATATGTGTAGGTCTCAATTTGTCTGTATTTCTGTGATTAACACGGAAGATATCATCTCAACTAGCTAACAAAATGCTTTCTCAGCTTTTAACTTAGCAACAATAATTTTAATTTTGTAACATTTCTTTATCAATATTATTTGAATTGCTTTAAATAAATAAATCCTCATTGATAATAAAAACAGGAAGCTTTCCCTAGTGAAAATTTACTGATTCTCCAGCTGAGTTTAAAAGCAAACTTTGTCATCCAAATTCCCACAATAACTACAGCGATAAATCTATAAGGTTCTCCTATGACTAGACCATATTCTATAAAGTAGAGCAAAATTTGCATGTTAACCCTACAGGCTCCTAACTCATGTTTTCCACTGATTCATTTGCAAACTTCATTACTACTGTATCACATTGTATATGTCATGGTATTATTCAGATATATCAGGGTCTTTTTATTTTAGGTATATCAGTTTTGATAACATTATTATTGTGTAGTCCAAATGCTCCAGGATAGGTACATATAGAATAATCAAGAAATCATTTATGGAAGAATATGAAAATAAATATACATATGTATATGTGTGACTGGGACATTGTGCTGTACACCAGAAATTGACACATTGTAACCTCTAAAAACATCATTTATGGGCTATATCTGAATGTCGTCTCCCTACTAAGCTGAGGTAAGCAGAGCAGAAATGATTCCATTTGGCACAGATGCTAAAAGTAGCAGTGTTGGGGAACTTTTACATCTCTTTCAGAGACTATTCTGTTTTTCTTGTCTATTTGTTCATTGTGTTTTCTTCTCCCCTACCCCCACTCTATCAATTTTCAGGCAGTAAGTGTCAGGAAGCAGTCCCCACCATCATCACCATCCATTTCCTCTTGTTTTGCTCTCTGGAAATGAACAGCTGCAACCAATCAGCATTCTCATCAGTAGAAGCAGAAAAGGATCATCATTGAATCAGCAAGGGTGGCTGAGTGCCAAGTACCACCGCATCTTCCTCCCCTCCTCCTCTTCCAGATCAGCATCCCCAACTCACCTTACCCACTTGTTACATGTTTCTGATAGGCCTTGACAATATTTTAGTGACTATGATTTCTATACACTTCTTAAATTATAGTCCTAAAATTGAGACACCAATTTCTTAAAAAGGCTTAACCCAACATCTAATGATGCCAATCAAATATCTTATTTCTTTCACTGCTTATCATTTGAGCAGCATTAGCTAGGTTAATAAAGTAAATAAAATCCTAAGTATGAGATGGTTCATTTAGAGACCTGTCCTGTGAGACCAAATACAAGCCTTATAAGAGAAAATACATTCACGTACACACATAATTCCAAAAAGTGAAATATTGTTGACAAATTTAAGGTAGGCTGCTGTGAATCCAGATTATATAGAAAAATAGTACAAAATAATTTTGAAACTATGCATAAGTTGATTCCATGTTAAAAGAAAAATCAGATATTCTCTTAGTGATAAAAATTCTTTAAACTACTCTACAGTTTTTATATTGGAGGCATGATTAATATTTGTTACTGAACTGCTCATTGAACTAGTAATTTGAATTTTATTAGATTTCACACTTGCAATTAAATTTTCCAGAATCAGAAAGACGAGAGACAAGCATATGTCTGATGGAAGTTCTTACCGTATCCCAGCTGGGAGATGATAAAGTCAAATTCCTCAATGCTGTGGATACTAGCAAGATCTCCACCTTCCTTCCTACAGGCAGTCAAGGCATCTCTTTGAATTTTCTTTTCTTCTCTGTAAATCCTGTAGCAGTTGCCTGTGTATGGCCACCACTGGCTCGGACAGTTAGTAGGTGTATCACTTTCTAGGGAAAAAAAAAAAAAAAGAATTTGAAAAACATTTAAAGGGAAAGAGTTTTTTTTTAATTGTAACAATATTTTCTACCATTCTATATGTGAAACAGTTCATAGTTATAAGCAAATACAGTGAATATTTATTTTCCATTGTTTTCACCTAGACAGCCACAAAAGATAGACTAGATCGTGTTCACTTTTGGACTAAAATGTATATGAAGCCACCTTTCATTTTAAAATAAAGCTAAATGACACATCTCTTTTTTTGATTGTACCTACAACAAGGCCACACTAAGATACAATAGACTGTTTCATTTTATCCACATTTGATCATCGGCAAACCTGAACTAAGCATGTTATGTAAATGCAGAGACGCAAACGGTTTGGCATATAATGTATTCCTGAAAATATTTCATTTTGCTTCCATTCTATGGAAAAATTAGAGGCAGGGCAAGACTCATCAGACAGCAGGAGAAAGATTCTGTTGAGACAGGGAACGGAATGAGTGGAGGGCAGGGGGCCACCAAGGAGCTTCTGAAACCACAGCGGTGTGAGCCGGCTACCTGGGCCCCTGAACTGACCCACTGCCATTGACTTGCTCCCAAAAGATGATGTTATATTGCCAAAGTCACAAGGATTTAGATTTAGAAGTCTTGAATGCAAAACCTGAATTTGCCACAAGTTGTACGATCTTGGACAAGTCACATTACATGAACCAAATTATCCATATATGTAAAAAAATGTAAATAATATTAATGCAAATATGACTATTAAACTACCCATCCTCACTGTGTTGTTAAAACATTTGCGATCACATGCTGTAAATCACAAACAGGACAATTACTATTTAATCAAACCCATAATAGTGACTGACATCATAATTACTGCTACTAATAATTATGGTCAAATTTCATGACCTTGATTATACATTAGAAACATCTAGTGTAATAGAAATGAGCTGGGGAAAGTGGTGGGAATGACATTTGAAGGCAAGAGACTCACTTTATTCAGCCCCGTATGCCCTAAAACAGCAGAGCGCCTGGCACATGATAAGTGTAATGAATGTTGGTCAAGGGAATAATGTGAAGTTATATTTGATATACAGTAGCTTATTATGACCATTTTATGGGTACTGTTTCAAACAGCAATTTTGCAATGTACCTTGCTTAAAGAGAAGCTATATTGTTGACAAACACTATTTCAGCCAGGTGACCAAGGTCAACACTAAGGTCATAAATCACGCTGACGATATGTACCCTTGATATGATGTGATGAGAATGATATTTCACCCGTGCAATCTTTCTCCCTGAAATTCTACCCATGAGAAAAATATCAGACAAAAAAAGGGGTATCTTACAATATACCCAATCACTACCCCTCAAAACTGTCAAGATCGTCAAAAACAAACAAGTCTGAGAAACTGTCACAGCCAAGAAGAGCCTAAATTTAGAGACAAGCCAGCTAAAGTCATGTGGTATCCTGGATGGGATCCTGAAACAAAAGCACACTAGGAAATCTGAATAAACTATGGACTTTAGTTAATAATGTATCAATATTTTTTCATTAATTATAACAAATGTATCATAGTAATGTGACATATTAACAACAGGGGAAACTAGGTGTGCAGGTGCATAGTACTATCTTCTCAATTTTACTGTAAATCTAAAGCTGTTCTAAATATAAAGTTTATGTTTAAAAAAGAGAGAGAAGCTACATTGCCAAATGAATGTCAACTTCTATATTTAAGTTTTATATGAAACATTCTCAAATGTGCTGCCTTAGCAAAGGTTCAATATTGGGTACCTTTGGTACCCATTTAATGTATCAGTCCCATATTCTCTTAAGGCTGGGACTATCTACACCTTTGGATAAGCCCAGGATTCTGCACACAGTCATTCAAGGAAATAGGCAGTCATGATATCCAAACCCTGTATTATTATAATAGAAAAATGCATATTGTTAGAAAGTCTATGCCTTCTGTACAAGTTCCAGTGGTTCCAAAAACAAAAGTAAATGTTAGTATAACTCTGGAGCCCTCTGGTGGGATATTTCAATTTTGCAGCCCAGGAAGCTGAAAATAATGCCAGCAAAGGTTGAGGGCTTCAAAAAACAAAATAGATGAGCTTTAAAAAGATTTCAAAACATGAAAACAACAAATGAAGGGGAGTTTCCTGGGGCAGCCACAAAAGATGGCTGTTCCCTCCAGAGCAACACTGTCCTATTGAAAAATATTGTAATCCACAAATGTAAGCCACACGCATAATCATAAATTTGCTAGTTGCCATGTTAAATGTAAATAAAAAGAAATGAGTAACTTTAATTTTAATAATATAGCTTATTTAACCCAATAGATTGAAGATATCATCATTTCAACATGTAATCAATAAAAAAAAAATGAGATAGTTTACTTTTTTTTCATGCTGTGTCTTGGAAATCCAGCATCTTTGACCCTGATAGCACATTTATGTTGGAACAAGCCACATGTCATGTGCTCAATGTGTCAACATGGGGTTAATGGCCACTGAACTCAACAGTGTGGCTCTAGAGATCCAGGGTTTATGGACAAAGAGGGTGGCACTGAAGGAACAAACAGGGTACAACATGGAACCCTGGCCCAAGAGAGTCACCAATCGTGTGTGCTTCATAATCTTAACTCTGATATACTTTTCCAAGCTCTTGTTTATTTGAGTTTGTAGGTAAGATAGAATGATTAATCCAGGAAGCATGGAGAAATTCAAAACCCAACAAGAAATGAAGGTTAGCAAATGAAACAAGGTGAGGCATGTAACCAAAGAGGACCCCCTGGGGCCTTCCCGGGACAGTTATATTGAATGCTGCCACTTATAGAAAACAGATAAAAATAATCATAAATGTGTATTTACATATTCATAGAATAACTAGGTAAGGATATACACCCAGACATAGTAATTCAGAGAGGGGAACAGCATATTTGAAGTAAGAGAGGTTGGAGGAAATTATTATTGTGTATCATACCATACCTTTTCACTTTCTAGCCACATCAATCATATTTTTAAATAAATGAAATTGTTTTTAAAAGTCAAGGAGAAAAAAGTCAAGAATGCTGCATCATCAGATTTCCCAAGCAGAATACGTATGTACACACATAAATCCCTCTGACATACTAAGTGTTCTCCAAAAATAGCTAATGGGGAAAAAATGTAGCTAATTTGTTTTTTATCAATTTGAAGAAAGAATGCATTCTTGCCCAAGTAGTTGAAATCATCTATAAAATTATAATAGCCTAATTGCATTTTCCCCGCTGGTCTAGCCTGTATACAAAATTCAGTTACTACTTCTGGGATGTTTTATTCCATTTCTGTGAAGACTTCAGTGTACGATGTTAAACTGAATAGCTCTGGAGCCCAGACAGGTCATTAAATAGTGAGGACATAATAAACACATCCCTTTCAGATATTTGTTTCCCAGCCTGGATTCCAGGGCTGTCATAGGTGCAATTTTTTTTATATCCTCTGAATAGCTCTTCTCTCATCTAGAACATGTGAATAACAATACCTACCTCAGACGGCTGCCGTGAAGATAAAATTTTTACTAATGTTCTGTGAAAGGTTTTGCTCATGCCTGAGAGCTAGAGAATATTCAGGAAATGTTAGCAACCAGGAGGAGTAGCCAACAAAAAAGAACTTTGTAGGAATATCATTAAACGGACCCCATACATGAGCAACAAAACCCGTCACTGCATACAGTTAGGACTAGGTTGTAATTTTATCTTTAACTTATCTTTCATGCACTTCAGATCAAACAGATCACTTACTTACCTGAGGGGATAACAAAAGAATTCAAAGTTGTGTTGCCCTTTTTACAAATATAGCCTAGTTTCTGAACACACTGCAGATTTTCCCATTTAGCACTTTTCCCAGGGTTTAGTGACACACAGCTTTTCCCCGGTTCTGCTGAAGGACTTCCTTTGGGGAAAAGAAAAAATAAAAGCGGGATTGTTACAGGGATTACAAGCAGACAGCCTCCATCAGCCCCACGTGTTCATCCTTGGCATTTATTGGACCCCCACTTGCTCTTTTGCTATATATTCACCAATAAATATTTACTGACTGCAGAGCAAGAGAAACGTTGGGTGTCTATTTGTTTTCTCATCGTTGGATCATTCCAATATCTAAAATGTTGATTTTATAAGTTGACGTCTTTGAAATAACTTTTTTCCCCCACAATATCAAATAATAGAGCTAGACCTTAAACCTTGACCAGTCCTCACACTCGGTTATGTTATGTAAGTAGCAAAAGAATACACGATGTTCCAAACCAGTCATGTTAAACATTGTCCAGACCTCCCAAAATATCTCAGTCAAGCAAACTGTGAGGTCCAGACTAGAGAATGTCTGGACATGAAAAATCTTTCCCCAGTTAGAAAGAGGAGGCAGAAAAGAAGGCACTGGAGGGGAGAAAGACAAGGGAAGAGATGTTACAGGTAACAGCACGCTACAGTAAATGCAGATAAAGTGCTCTCGGAGCCGAGACTCTTTCTCGAGATTTTCAACTCAACTTATTAAAGAATATTGTTAATAGTTAACCCTCATCTCATAGCTTTTTGGAAGCTGCCTAAAACCCAGATCAAGTCAACTTTCCTAATGCAATCGATACATGCATTGACACCCATATTTTCATGCTTTTTCACCACTTTAACATATAATTTAAATTTTTTTTTAAATTTTTAACGGGGAGGAGGTAATTTCAGGTTTATTTTTTTAAACAAAGATACTAGGAATTGAACCCAAGACCCTGTGCATGCTAGGCATGCACTCTGAGCTATTCCCTTGCCCCCTTAACATATGATTTTAAAACCAGCATTCTAAAAGCTAGCTCCACCTCACAAGACAGGATAATGAGTCACATTTTGTCAATGACTGTTTTGTGACCTCTGACACATATAGACCTGGATCCAGGCCACACTTTCCCTTTCCCGCAAGATGGGAATCACATTACCTGCTCCATAAAGCCTTTGTCAAAATTTTTTGGAAGTTGCTTGAATAGCTCACGAAGAAAAAATTGTTAGTAATCAGGATAAAGATGTTTTTTAAAATGTGTTGATATTATGACCAAACTCACAGTGTAACTGAACTAACAGATCAGGTATCAGTACTAAAAAGAAACTTTCTAGTTTCAAGAAACTTTCTAGTTTCAAGAAACAATAATATATTTTATAGCTAATAGTTATTAATGAATATATGAGCTAGTAAATCATAGTTATAGAGTTGTTTATCAACAGAACACCATTACCAATTTTAATATATCAAGTAGTTGCCTTTAAATAGTTGCCATAGTTAAATATTCGAATTCATAGTCTATATTATCTGTGTAAAATGTCCTCATTTCAAATGTAAATGTATTTTAATAGATGCATTACTTGGTAAGTACTCAATTGAATACTTGATCGAACAATTTATACAATAACAACTTCTAATGTTCCACAAAGTTTCTAATTTTCCTTTGAAGAAACTCTCATATTACTTCAGAAGGTGATTTAATCTTGTACCTACTTCTCAGGAACTTGGCTTAAAAAGAAAAGACATTTCTTTTTCCTTTCTCATTAATAGTCCTATTTTATTCTTCACTGAAGTTAACCCCTCATTTTTCTCACTGAACTCTTAGAATGAAGGTGGTTAAATATTACAATAATAACTTCAAAACTGAGTAATAACGTGGCCTGCCCTAACAAGGTACAATAATTAAGCAGCAAAGAATAAACTTTAGTCCCCCAGTAAATGATTATTGTTCTCTAATGGTCTCACAGAGCCAACTGGCATTCTCAAGTTTAATTTGACTGAGTGAATGGTCAGACAAATCAAATTTTTACACGTAAAAAGCACATCTTAAATTCTCTTGCAGCCATGTTTACCTCTCATATTCCAGAGGAGTCTAGTTGACAGCCCTGTAACCATCATGCATTGAAGGACTACACTGAAAGTCAAATTAGTAAAATCTAATCAACTTGCAGATACTAATTAGTATATATAAAATAGATAAACAAGTTTATACTGTATAGCGTAGGGAACTATACTCAATATCTTGCAGTAACTTCTGGTGAAAAAGAATATGAAAACAAATATATGTTGCTCCTACATGACTGAGGCATTGTGCTGCACACCAGAAATTGCTACAGCATTGTAAACTGACTGTACTTCAAGAAAAAAATGTTTTTCAATTAAAAAAACTAACAACATAGAGTCTTTAAAAATTCCCTCTCATGTTTCAGCATATACTGAATATTATTTATTTATTTAAAAGTTTTTCTTTTTAATACCGTAAGTTAGTAATATAGAAAATGGAAAGGTTATTTTTTATTGAAGTATAGATGATTTACCAGGTTGTGTCAGTTTCTGGTGTACCAAATTGTGATTCCCATACATATATGTATTTATAGTCTTTTTCATTATAGGCTATATTAAGCTATTGAATATAGTTCCCTGTGCTATACAGCAGAACTTTGTGATTTATCTATTTTTATATATAGATATATATAAAATATATATAACAGTTTATATCTGAAAATCCCAAACTCCTAATTTATCCCTCCTCCTCCTTTCCCCTTTGTTTTCTATGTCTGTGAGTCTGTTTCTATTTTGTAAATAAGTTCATTTGTATCATTATTTTAGATTCCACATATGTGATATCATATAATTGTCTTTTTCGGTCTGACTTACTTCACTTAGTATGTTAATCTCTAGGTCCAACCATGTTGCTGCAAATAGCATTATTTCATTCTTTTACACAGCTGAGTAATATTCCATTGCATATACATACATAAACTTCTTTATCCAATCATCTGTCCATGGACATTTAGGTTGCTTCCATGTCTCGGCTATTATGTATAGTGCTGCTATGAACATTAGGTGCATGTATCTTTTCAAATTAGACTTCCCTCCAGATATATGCCCAGAAGTGGGATTGCTGGATATGTTAACACTATTTTTAGTTTTTTAAGGAAACTTCATACTGTTTTCTGTAATGGTTGCACCAAATTACATTCCCACTAACAGTGCAGGAGGGTTCGGTTCCCTTTTCTCCACACCTGGAGAGTTTAATTTTCTAAGCCAAATGCAAAAACCATTCAATGGCTTTAAAAAAGAAGTCTGACCATATGAAGAACCACCACATCAGTGTTTTCCACAGCAGAACTAGTAAATGAAGATGTGGCCCATCCTCTCCCACAACTAGGTAGACATCACCAATCCTTAACTGCACTCTTTCTTCATAAATCAAGATTAGTACAAAATGGGGGTGTGGATAGGGAGTTTAGAATCATATTCAGCTCAGTGCCTTAAGCGGCTACTAACAATGGTTGATATGGGCCAATAAGATGAAGATATTTCATCATCACTGGTCCTTTTGTTTACTCTCAATAATTGCCATATTTGTAAAACATCTTTATTATTTAGTCTCCTTTTATGTTCTGTTACCTCAGTGTTATGATAATGTAGAAATAATTAGTTCAGAGCATTTTCTATCCTTCAAAAACCTGTAAAGTTATTGAAGACTTGATCATCCCCTGTTTTTCTACAGATGAACTATGAATTGTCAACAAAACTGCTAATGAATTATTATGCTAGTATGGAATATTAAAATCTGTGACTGATATTATTTTTAGCCCAACTCTATTTGATTCAAAACAGGAGAAAATGGTGTTCCTGTAGACCTTAAGATCATTATAATAGGCAGAAATATTGCAACTATCTCATGGGTCAAGATAATGAGAAATTCTCCAGCCCCACCCCCCTCAAACTTAAATTTATCAAATTCATAATGTGTGTAGATATAAATAAATATTTATAAAAATCTTTGAATATACTATATAGCATTATATATCTTTCATAAATATAAAATCAAATTTTTGAACAAAACACCTAGCAAATGAAGGATGTACCAAGAATATACACTTTAACAGTCTTACATTGATTTGTGTGATAATCCTTCCAGAAAAGTCCTTTTCCCAGAAAGCTGGAATAACATTATAGTTTTAGCATATTCAAATCTAGTTGACAGATTTCAAAGCAAGGTGAGAAATGGACTGTATTTGATGAAGTCTCCCAATTCTCCTCTTTGAGATCTACATGTGAGATGATGAAAGTTTCCATGGCATCCAGGTAAATTAAATTTAGATGACTTCAGCCAGCTTAATCCTACCTGGTTAATCAGACAAGTTTTAGCCTACCTGGTAACCAGTTCAGATATCGGAACGGGCTGCCCCCACTCCACTGCCATCCACTGTTGAAACTCAGACTGTTAAGTCCAATCCAGAGTCCTGAAGACAAGGTACTGGTTAATCCTATATGACAAAAGCAAAAACAAAATGAAACTGACATTCAGAAAAGACAGTGAAATCAAATTCAGAATTAAGTGCTTGAATCAAAAGGTATTAGAGGGAAGTCATGAAACTCGTGCCTAGCACATCTCCTTTGATTCTCCTAACAATCGAAATCGAGTATAACTGTTACCTCCATCGGCAGGTAAAGAGACTGACGTGAGGACACAGGTAAACTGGTAACATTCTTGCTAAGGTTCTAATCTAGGTGTGACCAGGGTTCAGCCCCGTCATCTGCACTACTTACTGTAGGATGGAACGAATGTGCTTCCAACTTGGATAAGACTCCAACTATCATCAAATAAGATTTTTTTACTTCACTTTAGAGTAAAAGTGAAATTTATTTTATATTAAAGTCACAGTATTCTATCATGAAAAAGTTTAATAGATATTTCAGTCTATCACTCTAATAAGTTATTACCCTGACCTCATATTTCAGAACTTACATGAAGAATTTTATTTAATGACATTTTTAAAAATCAAATGTTTTCCTCATTAAGATGATGACTAAAATCTGAACACTAAGTGCTTATGCTGCCATGAACAACACTTTATTGAGGCAGTTAATAAATCATAATTACAAGGTTTCAAACTGTATGTAAGGCCTGATGTGAAATTAAAAAAAACAAAAACAGAAGCAACATGGACTTCAGTCCATGTTAAACACTATTATTATCTATAACTTAAAAAATTTTTGTATTTTGTATCACTCTCTGGTGTGTAGCATAATGTTTCAGTCAACCTATAACCTTTAAAAAGCCATGGATTCTCTGCCCTCCCCACATTGTTTTTAGTTGATTAAAAAAGAGTTAAGAAAAAAGAAACTATCCTTTGTGTTAAATAAAATACCAACCTGAAGTGTCTGCACATGCTGGTAAACATAAATAGGCCACTTTATATTTACTGTTCTCAGAGGATAAGACTCCCCAGTCAAATCTTTTCAATGGTGAGAATGACCACTTATTATATTCAGCACACTGTTTTTGCTCATTTTTAATCCTCACAAACTCTGATTAGGTTCTGCCATCTCCACTGTATACACGAGGGACTTGACACTCAAAGAGTTTAGATGTCATGTGCAGAGCTGAAATTTAAACCTAGGTCCTTATAATATCAAATCCCAGACTCTGTAGTTCCGATGTAACCAACTAAGCTATCCAAATTCACTCAAGTTTTCCCCAATTTTTCATTAGCTTCTATATACCCACATTCATGTTACAAATTCAAATGAATGGGGATTCCACTCACTCGATGCCCCCCAAAATCACACCTCACATTTATTGCACTCCAATGCCAAGCACAGATCACTCTCTTAGAGAACATGTAATCTGAATGCTGTCCTTAGCTTTCTCAGCATCTGACAGAGAGGCCCTTGCAGAGGGAGAAGCCACTTGAGGATATTGACTAGGTTGATACTGATTAGGTAGGTTGATGCTTAATGAGCTGGAGTTATTTACTGAGAAGTAAACCTTACTGTATAATTTCTTTAAATAAAATAATAACCATGGGATGAAATTAAATGCTGGCATGTAAAAATCAGTGAAAATTAATTCAGATTCACTTACCTTTATCAAGTGTTCCTAGAAAAAAGAAGTCTGAGTTAGCAGAGCTCTCACACGTGGGTACTTTATATACCTTGGGAGGTTTATATGGTATTTTTCTTTCTCTTTCTGGCTTTGCAAACGGCATTATTCTTTTTCATGGCTGAGTATTATTTCCTTGTATAAATCTATTACAACTTCTTTATCCAATCATCTGTTGATGTGCTGTCTTTTTTTTTTTTCTTAATTGAAGTAGAGTTGATTTACAATGATGTCTGTTTGATAACAGCCATTCTAACAAATGAGGTGGTATCTCATGGTGGTTTTGATTTGCCTTTCTCTGATGATTAGTGATGTTGAGCATCTTTTCATGTGTATGGTTTTTTTGGGAAAATGTCTATTCAAGTTGTTCTGGTTTTTTTTTTTTTCCCCAGACTTCTGATGTTGAGTTGTATGAGTTCCCTGTATATGTTGGATTTTAGCTCCTTATTGGATATATCATCTGCAAATGTCTTCTCTCATTCAGTAGGCAGCCTTTTCATTTTGTTGATAATTTCCTTTGATGTGCAAACCTTTTTAAATTTGATACAGTCTCATTTGTTTATTTAGCTTTTGTTTCCCTTGCCTGAGGAGATATCCAAAAAATTACTGCTGAGAATGATTCAAAGAGCATACTGCCTGTGTTTTCTTCCAGAAGTGTTATGCTTTCAGGTCTCACATTTAAGTCTTTATTCCATTTTGAATTTATTTTTGTGCCTGGTGTGAGAGAGTAGTCCAGTGTGATCATTTTGCATGTGGCTGTCCAGTTTTCCCAACACCATTTATTGAAAAGGCTGTCTTTTCCCCATTGTATATTCTTGCTTCCTTTGTCATAGATGAACTGACCATATAAGTGTGGGTCCATTTCTGGGCTCTCTGTTCTGTTCCATGAATCTTTGTGTCTGTTTTTGTGCCAGTAGCATATTGTTTTGATTACTATAGATTTGTAATATAGTTTGAAGTCTGGAAAATGTTACCTCCAGCTCTGTTCTTCTCTCTCAAGATTTTTGTGGCTATTCAGGGTATCGTGTGTTTGTATACAAATTTCAGAATTGTTTGCCCTAGTTCTGTAAAAAAATCCCATTGGTATTTTGATAGGGATTGCCCTGAATCTGTAGATTGCCTCAGGTAGTATCATCATTTAACAATATTCATTCTTCCACAAGAATGTTTCTGTGTCATCTTCAATTTCTTTCATCAATGTCTTATAGTTTTGAGTATAGGTCTTCTTACCTTCTTGGTCAACTTTATCCCCAGATATTTTATTCTTTTTGATGTGATTATAAATGGGATTATTTTCTCAGTTTTTCTTTCTGATAGTTCATTGTTAGTGTAGGGAAATCCAACAGATATATTTATGTTAATTTGTATTTTGCAACTGTACTGAATTCATGTATTTGTTCTAAAAGTTTTTTGGTGGCATCTTTAGGATTAGTATCATGTCATCTGCAAATAGTGACAATTTTAATTCTTTTTAATTTGGATTTCTTTCATTTATTTATTCTTATCTAATTGCTATGGCTAAGACTTCCAATACTATGTTGAATAAAAGTGGTGAGAGTTACCATCATTGTCTTGTTCTTGATCTTAGAGAAAAAGCTTTAAGCTTTTCACCACTGAGTATGATGTTAGCCATGCGCTTGTCATATACGGCCAGAATTATGTTTAGGTATGTTCCCTCTATACCCATTTTGTTGAGAGTTTTTATCATAAGTTAATGTTGAATTTCATTAAATGCTCTTTCTGCATCTACTGAAATGATCATTTGATTTATATTCTTCATTTTGTTAATGTGATGTATCACATTGATTGGTTTGTGGGTGTTGAATCATCCTTGCATTTGAAATAAATCCCACTTGATCATGGTGTGTGATCCTTTTAACGTGTTCTCAAAATCAGTTTGCTAATATTTTGTTGAAGATTCTTGCATCTATCTTCATTAGGGGTACTGACCTATAATTTCTTTGAATTCTTAAACACTGTACTAACTTGAAGAATAATTATCTCCATACTTACAGAGGGGTATACCAGAGGAAATGATTCTGAAAGTAGCATTTCAAACATGTCAAATATAGCTGTTCCCAAAAATCAAATTCTCTGGTATTTTTAAAAACGTATAATAAAATAAGCATATCTAAGTTTTTAAAACTCTAAATAATTCACTGACTGTAGGAAGAATTAAATTAGATTTTGCCTGAGATTGCTTAATGAAATTACTGTGTTTGGCATGATGAGAAAAAGATGAAAGGTCTTTAAGGCAATTATCTATTCTTTGACATTCCTCATCTACTCTAGGTACTCCTGGGTTTGTTTTGAAGAATTAAATTAAGTAATAATTCTTAAAACGGGGTCTAGCACACAGTATACGCCCCCAAAAATATAAGCTATTGCAATCACTATTCTTCATTGTGTTACTATTATTATTACTACTCCATGTTGAATTAGGGTTGGCAAAAAGTGTGATTTAGAAACAAAATTCAAACTTTGTGTTAAATATATCACTTAAAGGTAATGAGCACTTTTTTCTCTAATGTGCTTGTAATTTTATAAAGAACCTGACTAAAATTTTTAGTGTTATTATATAAATAATCAGTTCCACATGCTAAACTTTTTAATTTTTAATTTTCCTGCATGTATTGTCTAAAACAGTTTATACCTACTTTTGACCTTAGTTATAAGAGAAGACGGTTTCATGTCCAATATTACACTGTATTTTTCTTCTCTATCTTGTGGTCCAATTTGTTCTCCAACCAGCACCACAGGAAGCTGGCGAAAACAATCAGAGTAACAAGCCAATTTCACTTCCTCTATCTTATTTCAGTTCTGTAAATATAAATCCTGTGCATACGTGGTTATAAATCTGATTCAGGAATGGAGGATTCAGTAGCATGTCCCAACGTTTTTGAGGGTAGAAATAGGAGAGAAGATGATGAAATGATCATGGGTGATGGAAGAATTGGCTACTGGGCAGAAGCCATGAGCCCAGGAGATAATGTGAAATCAGATTGCCAGTTTAGGATAAATTTACTGGAGCAAGGAGCTGTTGACATCTAAATTAAGCGTTCTGTTTAGTGCTTTGGGGACCACCAGATTCCCAGTTACTTTTGAGCGAGACCTGGGCAGAGTGTAATGGAAAGACAGCGCTGAATTACAACTGAGTTACTTTCTGAATACGCGGCATTAGGCAAAATTTGTAACTTCTCCCTCCTAGTCTCTTAATTTATCTATGAAGTAAGGACAGTAATACTCATTTACGAGGTTGGTGTCAGCCTTGGAAATAAAGCTCGGTGTCTGGCACACAACAGCTGTTTGATCTCAGAGTCATAAAAGAGGCTTACACTTTTTCAAAATATGAAATTTACTCCTCAAAAGTCTTACATAAATATTTAAAGGCTATTTGTGCTTTTTAAAAAATTATACTGGCGTATTTCCCCAAAATGGAGTCGATCACAATCCCCCTCACCCACATCATGATTTTCTTTTTAGATACTTCCTCCATAAATGTCAATAAATCCCAAACATCATGAATATCTTCTCTCCAGAAAAACAAAATTCAGTTTTATTTTTGAAATTCCCCTATCAGACTTTTTTGGCTCCTAACGCGTGGTGTTTTTGACTTAAAGCAAAGCAGGAAATACTACAAATCTCATTCGAGAAGTCATTTCCAGCCAGCTTTCAGTTAAAATGTGCTGACTGAAATTCCGGAGGCTTGGATAAGATTCAAATAAGTATTTGAGATGAACTCAGCCTCCCAATCTCACAGGGCTTGTTTGCTCTCCCAACGGACAGAATAATAGCCCTTGTTGATTAGGGAAGTATTTCCTGCAGCCGGAGCCTGACAGCAGGGGGCCGAGGCAGGATGCATGGAGATGGGGCACAGCCTCTGCCCAGATGGCCCCCTCCCGCTAAGCAGCCAGGCAAGAGAGTTCAAAGGTAACCTGTGCTCTGCCCCTTGGTTTCCAGGAAGCCAGAAAACAAGGAAAACTCGAAAGAGTTAAGATAACACAATCCACAAACAGATCCTTAAAAAAAAAAAAGAAGCCAAGTGAAACCATTTCAACACAACTCTGATAGATTTCCTCCCCCCATGCAAGCCAGTGCCAATCACACCAGGATTATCTCAGTGCATCCTTTCTTTTCCATCATCATCGACACAAATTTAGTTTTGTCTCTTTCTGTGCTTTCTTCTCTTTTTACTTGTTTTTTAAATACATGGTTGTAAATATTGATCACCCTGTACTTTGTCCCAATACCACATACAAAGACCCCAAAGATCAACATAAAACAGAATAACCGAGCAGATGGAGGCATAAACCCATCTCTGAGTTTAGGAATGCCCACAGTGAGGTCCCATTGCTTTTCCATCATCAGTCTCCTTAATAATAGCTGAAAGAAGATGGTGGCCTGCAGCCTACACTGAAAGGAGAAAAATGTTCAATGTTATACCTGGTGCCCAGCTATTGCGGGGAAGGTTTCATTCCAGTGGGGCCAGTTTTCATGATTAAGTCCTCAGACTAGGAGTAGAAAAATCTTTCTTACCCAAGAACGCTCTGTATATTTCACAGGGTTGTGTTAAATAAATGCCTATCACCATTTTTTCACCCACCTAAAATAGAATGCAATAAACACCTTCAAATTCAATTTAAAACATAATTACTTATAGGAGAAATGTGTTCCAGATGACAAAGCGTATCATCCAAAAAGAGTTGGAGAAAGCGAAACCCTAGATGACGAGGCAAGGCTGGGGGCACGCTCTGTCCCTTGTACGGGTTCACACACCCTCCCCCTAACAGATGACATCACTGTGGCAGAGACGCCTCAGGCCATCCCCCCAGGGTCTCCTGGCTTCACAGACCCGGGACCCAGGCAGGTAGACTCCTGAGTCCACACTCCAGCACTCTGCTGCCTAGTGTTGTCGGACGGAATCCGTAGGCATTGCTGACACAGCAGGAACTGACAGAATGCTTTGCCAAGTGTGCTCCCCCATCCACTTGCCCCTGAATCACCTGGAAATTTGACAACATGCAGATTCCTTGGCCCCACATCACACCTACTGATCTAGTCTCTGGGGTTTGCACTTAGGCATCTTTACGTTAACAACGTTCCCTGTTTGATGAATAAGCAACTTCACATTGTAAGTTAACTGTCTTCTCGCCACAAGCTGACCACTCGTCCAAACATGAGGCTGAATTTCCAAGTACTTTTCTGGTGCTGCGTCATCATCTGTCAGTCAGCAAACATCCACTGAACTGTCTTCCTTGGAAGGTTCTGTGTGAACCTCTTTGGGGTGGGGAGGACATCACTATTCACAAGACGTGCTTTATTTTCAGCCGTCTGCCCCCTGAGTCCATTCTCCACACAGACTTCAGTTGGCTTTCTGCACCGCACTCAACTATAACTCGTATCTACTTGCTTGTTTTCTTGTCTATGTCTGTTTTCCCAGTTGGACTTTAAGCTCCACATGGACAGGACGTGCCTGGCTTTGGTTACCATCATGTCCCTAGGACCTAGCATAATGCCTCACACACAGACACCACCCACCCTGTTGAATGAATGAATGAATGAATAAAAAAAGATTGTATGTATAGTGTTTTGGGGAAGTGGGACATATGTAAGTAACTGTCATAAAATTGGTAAACAAGTAAAAGAAATGCAGATGGAAATGGAAAACACTGCATTTCAACTGTATAAAATTTGGGGAACTTCAGGGACAAGAAGTGACAGGGGAACAGATGTGGAGGCAAGAAAGTGTGGCAAAGATGAGGAACTTCAAACCTTTCTTTTGTCAAGACTGTGAAATGCATGAAGGGGAACAGCAGTGAGTGGACAGACAGCCGCCTCTGAATGCCAGGCAAAGGTGTGTCGCTAATTATTTGATACGAAATGAGAAGCCACTATGGGCATTTTGAACACGGTGGCCATTGGACCAGAGCTGTGTTAAGCTAGCAGCAGTGTCAGGGTGAACTGGAGGGGAGGGGGTTCTGGGGAAGAGGGGGTGCTCGTTCTCCCACATTCATTTCTGGTCCTAATCTCCCTGGTCCCCAAGTGTGGATTTCAGAAGCTAAAACTGATCTCAAGCAAAACATTAGCTCTTTTAATCTTCACAATCTTATAAGAACAAATGCTTAAACAAACAAACATTGCGGAAAGAGAATCAGTAAGACCTGAGCACCCATAGAGTCTGGAGTTGAAGAGACAGGAGACAACAAAGACAGCTCTTTACTTGTTCTTGCTTGTGGTGGCAGCATTTCATTGAATCATATTAAATTCTCTGATGCTAATGGGAAACCTGGGACCTCAGGTTAGAACTAGCCTTCTTGACCAGCATGGTACCCATGCCTTGTGTCCCAGAACAGCATCACTAATTCATCGTGGCATCTTCTACTCTGAGCTGAGATTAATCCTCAGAATCTTTCTCAGCCCAGGTCCTGGAGTCTGTCACAACTGATAGAAGAAAGTTGGCTCATGAGATGACATCTATTTGCCATCCCGAGTGTCTTTTTCAGGGTGCAAATTTGTCACACCCTCAGCACCATCTGTTCAGGACTGACTCTATCATGATGTCCATATTTACTCGTGCTGTCTGCTTTAAACTCTCTAGAAATAAAATAATCATGACCCCACTCACAATTTTGTTTTCTTTTCACATCATTACCTGTCAGGTATGTTTGCTCGTGTATCTCTGTGATGCTCAAGAGTTCAGCATTCTGCTGTTGGCAGCTCTTCCTCGCCTGGTGCCAAGTTAAAGCAGACTTGGAATTTATCTGGTAGGAGATGCTGGTCAGTGGATCTTTAGTCCATAAGCTTTCGCTGCCCTCAACTGTAAAAGAAGTCCAAAGGAATTGGCTGCATTATGCATGGAAAAGACTTTCAGGGAACAATATTTTTTAAACAATCTTGGTATTATTTAAAAGCATTATTTAGTGCCTAAAGTATTATAGTTCTTTTCTGTTTTTTCTTTCTTTTACTTAGTTTTCGAATGACTATGAGATTTTCCTCACTTCTGAAATAAAGATGGGGAGTTTTCAAAAGATCGACCATGTTCAGTCTGTTTCATGTGCCTAAAGAAAGGAAGGAAAACACTCTATTTTTCCATTAGAACTTTTGAGATCAGATGATTTGGGAAGTGAGGCAAATACAAGGACTTAGAGGTACCAGCCTGACTGCCTTCACCTAGGAAAAAAAGATAAAAGGAGAAGAGAAAATAAATATGTCTTCTCTCAGCAAGGAGTATTTGGCCTGAACATTCTAGTCTGGTCTTTTTAGATCAAAGACACAGACATTAGAGGGGAAGGTCATGGAGTCCACGGAATCCAGCACCTCCAGGCACTGTCACTCACTCTTGATTTGACCTGAGTTAAACTGCTAACTTCTGGAGTCTCATTCTCTCATCTCTAGAATATATTAAATATAGTAACTCCTGGCAATAATAGATGTTGATTGTTAGTTTTTCTTCCTTCAGAGTGAAAAAAAAACTCTTTTAGCTTAGTTTTTTCTTTGCTATTTTATGATTTCCAATATACTCTATAAACTAGGCTGTGCTCTATGAAAGATCAATAATATAGCTTGATAAATATTATTGACAGCATTTGACATACAAGATGTCTGGAAAATCAATTAACAAATGAAATATTTTTGTGTGCTTCATGTTATAAAATTTTCTGTCTTTTTAAATAATATAAAATTCCACTTAACAAGTCACGTGAAGTCATAACCCTATTTATTTGTAAGGAAGAGAGAAGTTACATAACTTCTCAAATTTTGAGAAGTATTCTACTTGCTAAGAAATGGAACAGTTTCCCGTACACAACCTACATTCTATAATTGCATATAATTGTGATTCTTTGTATCTGACAAGTGACCTTTTCCTACGCATACCACATACTATGATATGAAACCTGTGGTCTACGAAACACCAAAGAGGAAGAAAAATATGTCAAATCTTCACTCAGGCAACAGCATAGAAATTTCTGAGATATTTTAACTATAAAATCATTATACATTTCTATAAAAAATAAATTTGGGTTAGTAATGTTAAATTTAAATTACCATAACCTGAGACCTTACTTAATATCCAAATGGATTCTTTTCCATGGAAGCGAGATCATTCAGGTGAGACTGGCTGGAGGTTTATTTGAACATGGAGATGTTTTAAATAAATATTTTTAGAAATTTGGAGCTTTTGCTTGTAATATGGTAGAAAATGTGAGGCAGGTGGAAAAAGGGGCGAGGGTGATTTCTTTTCATCCAGGATTGAAGGAAAGGGATATAAATGACTAAAGAAAGAAATGCAATAGGACCCTTCATTTATAGGAAAGTATATTTTGCTCTTTAAATGAGGGAATTCAAACCTATTTTTCAATGAATGCATTGGTTTGCTGAGTCTACATCTCCCCAGATTGTTGCAATTCCCACGACAAAGCAGCACACCTGACACTGAAAGCTAAAATCGCAAACTATGGAGAATTGAGAGAAAGGGGTCTTTTTCCTTTTCCTGTTCTCCTGATAGTCGAAAATAAATGTCTAAATAGAAGGAAAACATTACAGTAAACAATGCAAAGGACAATGAAGAGCAAATATTTAGTGTCACCAGGTCAGCATCTGGGACCTCATCTTCCTGTATTGAACCTGCCAGTTTAAGGTGAATATAAAATAAAATGTTCTTTTGAAAGGAACACAAAGTAAAGACAATGAAACACTTGGGGAAATTGCAAAGCCCTTTAAGAAAGGTATGGCATGTATAAAATGTGCTTAAAAATTTTAATGCATATTGAAATCAAACAGGTTTTTTCCCCCAGTTTTTACAATTATTTCATTTTATATTTTAAAAAAATCAAAATATATAAATTTCTCTGGAAAACACAATTTGGAAGTAACAAGCAAGACTGAAAGCTTATTCTAGAATATAATTTATTCCTCCAACACACATCTATCCAAGGTAGGGAATTTTTTTAGGATTAGTGATGGGCCACTCATCCTCCAGTGAATAATTCGTTACATCATACATGTGACCAACAATGCCTCTGTCAACACCATGTAAGGGCAGATGTTATCACGGGACCCATGAGATATGTAGCTCCAAGAAACTCCATGATAACACATTCAGAAAATACCATTCGTATGAAGTCAAGGAGAAAGATACTCCTCAATCACTGAACAAGAAATATTCCTTTATCTTAGAGGTGGGGGGAAGCTCAATTTTGTCTTGTCTTCCAGCAAAAAAACACAGAGGTCAGATATCTAGTAACCTATAAACCTTTCACATCTATAGACCTTTCATGGGAATCAAACCTCTAAAGGTTGTTATAAAAGGGAAATACATTTACCCCACCCCAGAATGGGAGAGCAATACCGCCGTCTACATGGGAAGCCCAGTGTGTTTTCGTGGGTGTTTCCCCCAGAACAGAGGCATTACAATAATCTGTGGGGCTAAGCAATCAAATGAATTTTAGTGAGATGTTTAGGGATTACAATTCAAAAGAGATACATAAGCATGATTCTTGGAATTCTGGCTTTAACTTGACACATGTAAATATTTTGGTTAATTGGACAGTTTTACAATAATTCTTGGAATAACATGATGGTATGGATGTGTGGTCCCAGAAGATTAGTGGAAAGCAATGCAGATGGTCTCACAGCCGTCCTGGACCGCACGAGGCTCTGTCGCCACACCTGCCCCTTGGAGTACAGCAGCCGAGAGAATTCTAGATAACAGCAGAAAACAGGAGCTCTGATCCATGGAGTCTGAAGGAGCCAGGGGCCAGGCGGTAAGAAGTTCAGGAGGAGGAAAAGGAAGACAGGAGAAGGCAGCAGCAGGAGAAGCACGTGGAGTGATGCGGAAGGCAAGCAACAACCCGTCCTCCTCCGCCTTCCCCAGCCCCATCCCTGCCTCCCGACCCGGAGCCCTCCTCCACATGCCACAGCACCTGCTGCCCTGCTTCTCTATAGACCCTTGAGCATGGAAAGAACGCCAAGAATTCTTACATTCTGACCCCTTCCCATCAAAAGAATGTAATGGCACCTATTTGGCATCACTGCAATAATACTTCGATTTTCACATTACAAACGCTTTGAGCTTAGAAATAACGCACTTCTACTGACACTGTGTTACATTAAATGATACTCTGCTTAAATTAAATAAAATGTAAGAAGAGTACCATTGCTCCTATTTTCACAGTGAGGAGCCCTTTTCATGACACTGACACAAAATTCTGGAGCCCCCCCAATCACTCTCTCTCCATCAAACCCTATGCTGTGGCATTGTTCCAATTCTACTTTTGATTTATAGTTTAATAAAGGTAAATCAATGGGGAGGGGAGGGAAATGGCATGGCCACCTCTGGTATTAAGTATTCATCATATTCAGTGTAATTTGCCCTGAAGTCTTAGAAAATAAAATTCAGTAGCAGTGAAATTTGAAGAAAAGAAGTAATGGAAATTAAAAGGTTACTCGATGCAGCCAGGACTGAGAGTCAGAAGATCTGCGTTCTGACCTTTAGCCAATAGAGACCACTCCATCCACTATAAAATGAGGGACCATGACATCTGTAAAGGGTTGTGGGGGAGTATGATGAGATAATACGTGGAAAATCACTTTGAGGAAAAAATATCCAAGATGCACACAAGGTCTTATCACTACTCAGTGGGTCAACATTTTCCTGATGATAAAGTTACTTACATTTCAACGGACAATATCCAAATAGCTTATCAGCATCATAATCTGTAGTGGTTCCACACCATAGCCATCCGTCCGGCCGCCCCGCATTTGTGCAATCCGCGTACCACTTGTTTTCAAACTTGAATGGGAAAGCGCAGGCAGCTCCGTTCGCATTCCCGAGGAGTGTGTACATGGCTAGAAGAGACACATCCACTTTCACTTAGAATGTAAGTGAACCTTCTGAACGTTGACTTTCCAATCAGAAGGATGCCGCAAGAATGGGTCTCACACTTCGCATCACACTTGGTACTCCCCCACTGCAGGAAATTCCTTTTTTATTTCCCTTCTCTCTCTCTACCGCAGTCCTGTGCTGAGTACATCCAGCAGCCTGTCCTCAGGAATAACTCAAGCACCGCTTCCTTTCTGCTGTCTTGTGGCACAGATTTTTCCTCTTTCCTCCCATGCCACAAAAGTAGTCATCTCTGACTTCTGCATTTCCTCCAAATAAAGAAAAAGCCATCCTTCCTCTTGGTTGGAATCACAGAATGATTGAATCTCTAGACTGAAAAATAACCTAATAACAGTGTAACCCAAACACACAGTCAAAACTTAACGCCCTTCTAACCACTTCCAGTCAAGCCAGCCCCCACTTGGGTCCCTCAACAACGTCCATGAGAAAGGGTAGGAATTTGCACATAAATCTCTAATCCACATCCACATGTAAAGATGCCACTCAAAACCATTAGGTGCCAACTACAATCAATATTTGTCTTTTTTAAAAACTTGAGTCCAAATATATCAAAAAGGGAAGCTCTGGGTTCACCTAGAAAGGAAAATTGAAATAAATATAGAGTCGCTGTTGATTATGGTTTGGCTTAAACCAAAAGGATTAGAAAAGCTCATATCTCCATTGACAACCAGACCACTCAAGTAGCTAAGTTCTCCAGTGTGTTCAAAGCCTATCTTTGTGGGGACACCCCTTTGGAGATAATCATCCTCTCCAGGGAGGTACTTTGTCCCTTGCCAAGAGTCAACATTCAGATTTTGTTCCAGGGAAGAACGTCTCTTCTCAATTCAGTTTCATAGATTCTATGACTTTAAAAAGTTTTTAAGAGACATCTTAAAAGCCATCTAGATGACTTGGAGTTTGTAAACCATGTAGCATCCAACATAGGTTAAGGGCACGACAAATGTAAGGTCTTCAACTTTTCTCTTTTTCCTTTATTTACTGTACGTATTCAGTCCTCCTTAAAAGATAGGCTTACTTTCAATTACCTCAAGGTTACATTTTTTTTTTTGCCACTGCTCAGCTGTTGGTAGCTTTAAAATGTGATTCTAGCTTTGGTTTCACTAAGTTACAGGACTAATTTTTCAAATCGTAGATTGTATAAGAAACATGCTGGATTCGGTAATAATTATTCCTTTGTATATTCAAGAAAGCCCAATGTGACCACATTAGGGTGAGCTGTACTGTGGATTAAGTTAGCCAAGGAACTGTCAGTGCTCTATTTACAGATGTCAATCAGAAATAGCCTCTTTTTGGGATGAACTCGATTTATTAAACACAGCACTGATGAGGCCAAGGGACCAACCTTCACTCCAGCCACTTCACTAACAAATCATGTCACTGCAGTCAATTGACTCTTCTTGTGGTCCAAACTTCCAGACAACCCTCACATCCTTCCAAGTCTACAAAATCTGATTCTATTATTCTAAATTACATCCTTGGCCTCAGACAGTTTTCTCCCCCACGTTCTCTTTAGAGAGACAGAGACTCTACATACACCCTCTCGCACTGTCTTCGCATCTAATGTATATCCCAGTGAATAGATTCCAGTATCACTCTGGGGAACTAGATCTTCTAGCAGGAATATCTTTGTATTGGAGGAGAGTTAGGGAGTATGCAGAGTGTGGTCGAGGATCCATCTGCATCCAACCACCCAGCGCCTTCCCTTAATGTGCTAATTTAGAATCGAGGTGAGAGGGGGACCTTGGGATCTGTATCTTTAACAAGTTCTCCAGATGATTTTTAAGCATATTAAAGTTTGAGAACCATGATCCTAAATCCTATGCATAATTTTCTCAGAGCAAACAGAAGAACAGAAAGTGGGGGCAGGGAGTGGAGGGGACTACAGAACTTCAGTGATGTCTTTTAAAATAAGATGAGAACGCCAATCTCTTAGCACCAATCTTCCTTGTGTGGAATTCTTCAATTAGGACCATTGTCCCATCTACAGAATTTGACCCAGTCAAGTTTGGTTCACCGTTGTCCTGCCCTACAATTTTCCGTCAAGTTTCTCCCGAAACATTGTGCTACTTAGATTGCCTCTTACACAATTTCTAAACCTACATTACATTCAATAAATGCCTTGGGATCACTTCTTTCCAAGCCCTCCTTCTCAGCCTTCTTTATTTCACACTCTTTCCTCCTCTTTCTACAATACAGAAGGAAAATGAAGCCAACAAATCATCACCTTGCAAAGAGCTGAACCCCCACGCTCTGCGTAGCTGCCACGGGCTAAATTCAACCACTCTTTGCAGCCTCAGTAACACAGTGATTTTGGAAACAAATAAACCCTTGTCCCAAAAGGCAAGCTCTTTCTCTGACCTTGAGGTCATTGTAGATAACCCTTTACAGCAACCAAGTGTCCAAAGCTGGAATGTAGTTACAACATCATCTGATTCAAGAAGCCTTTGTAAAGGACTTCAAGTTCTTTTTTGTTTTCATTTTATCTTTTTTTAGGCAGCCACCAGAGAATGAAATTTGGCCAAGACGAGAGAAGACTAGATACCCTGATTTTATTTAACCTTCAAGAAATCGCTTCTCGGCCTTTTGGCTAAGATCAAGTGTATTTAACCTTCAAGAGCTGAAGGAACCAATGACATATCAAATTATTTCCTGCCCCATTGGTTGCTACCACTTTCTAAAACAGTGGAGTAAACATGCTGAATGTTAATTCCCAAACTAATTTCTCAGCTTTTCTAATTTCCTGATTATTACAGTTTTTAAATATCCATAAGGTAACAAATAAATTAGACATACTTAGAAACCCAAATTGTCAACATTTTGTTTTATGCAATCTGAATTGGTAAAGACTGTTCTGTGGACCATTTCTTCAGGGATAACTTAAACCAAAGGAAAAGAAACATTTGGCTAAATTCATTAATCACTACAATCACATAATGGTAAATGGAAGACCTCAGGTCAAAGACAGCAGTGAAAATTACTTTCTAAAAATTGTCACCCGTTGTTAAAAAAAAAAAACTTAACAAAAGTTAAAAGAAATGTCTTCCTATTAATTACTAATAGCTAAAGTTATCATTCAGGACTTTTTTATTTATCACATTGATTCACTGTCATGTTCTCACAAAATACAGAATAGTTCCAAACACAAAAGTAATCAGCTAATATTTCTAGTACTGAATAAATAAGAATAAACTTAGTTTCTTAAATTAGTTTTCAACTAAGAGGATGAGAAAAATTTGATAGCAAGGTAAAAAAAAAATCTCACACTTCTTACCTTCATACCCTCTAGAGCATAAGTCATCTGTGGTTCCATAAACCTTCCATCTGCTCCATAAACCTGATCCCTTGTAAAGCATAATATTCTTCTCTTGTCTGTTGCCATAGTTAAAAAATAAATCTTCTCCCTCAATCCCCAAAAGCGTGTCATTTTTGCACTCCCATTTCTGAAATTCACTCTTCGAGTCACAGGCGTACAGAGTGACGGGAACCCAATCAGTTTTTGATGGCACCCCTAAGCATAATTTAAATGCAACACTCATAATCTGGGATGCGGACACCCATCGGAACCTCTGGGCTTCGTTGTCCTGGTTGCAAACTGCAGTTTGGACTGAGCTGGGACTTACTGCTTCCACGCAGCGCTTGTGATCCTCATTATATATTAAAAATTGCCTTGTGTCTGTTAAAAAAGAAAAAGAAAGAAAGGATGCTTAAATGCATGCATGTGACAAAGACAGTGTTTTAGGTCGAGTTCCCAATGTCTCCATTTCCCTAAAGACCAATGATCTCAGGGAAAAAAGGTGAAGGAGACTCTGCCCGAGCCAACTCAGCTCCTTCCGGTGGGGGAGGGGTCCCTGGGGCTGGAGAGAGAAACCGGGTTGAGGGGCCTCTCTTGGGGAGCACGTGGCTGCCAGCTGATGGCAATCGGATGGAAAGTCTCAAGATGTCCTAATTCATACAAGAGTAACCTTATAAAAAGACTCAGCTGCCTTAAATGCACACGAATTGTAGTGGAGTCAACATAAAAGATAGATAACAGAAGAAGAAATAATACCCATCTGAGCAAAGCAAATTTGGGTATGAATACAATAAGCTTATAAAATTAACTACTTGTATATTCTGGAATAGAATACTGAAGTCCGACTACCCCTACCTTCTTTGAGACAGTTGAAACGTGTACACAATTATTCTAATAACATTAGGAAGGTTTTTTGTACTTAAAAACACAACTTTGTTTTATGAAACTTTATCTTCATTTAATGTCCAGCAAATATGGAACTAAATGCCTTCTGGGTAGCCTGGTTCTGGGCAACTAGAATTTGGTTTTGTTTCCCATCCAACAATAGGTAACTTAATCTAGTATGCTATTTCATTAGCATATTCAATCTAACTTTTGTATAGCAAAAAGATACAAAAATGCATTTAAAAGTATAATAATTTGTGAAGTTTGCAGCAAAAGTTAAATAAATGTAAGATTTTTTTATATATCATTTAGAGTAATATTTATGAGAGTACTTTACAAGTAACAGTGTTTTTTATACTTATGATTTGGTTCTGGTGATTTAAATACATATATATAAATGGTTTATGCTTGTAGTACGTAGGTGCTAGCTGGCAAAACTCAACTTCCTCTTGCCAAAATAAATAAATAAAGACTAAAAGGATCTGGTAAGCATATTTTTTTCCTTTAAATCAAAATTAAATTCATATTTGATCATGTAAAGTATTTTTTTTTTCCTTTTTGTCTATTTTTTAAGAGACAAATGAAAGGAACTGACTCAGTTTTCTTTTTGTGGCACAAGTACAAATTAAACACTTTTTGTGACGTTTGACTAAATTCCTTCTACTTAAGTGGCTCTTTCGAAATGAGCTGGCATAGTATTTGCAGATGTTCGAGGGTCCAGCTAAATGAGCTCCTTATTTTTAACCGGGTCATCCTAGTGCAATAATCAAAGTAATCACAGTGCCACTAATACAGTCCTTTGCTGTTTACAAAGCACCTTCACAAGCCAAATTCCATGTATTTCCTTGACAGCCCTGTGAGGTTAGCACCACTTACACTCTAGATGAGTTCTTGGACTATCAACTTAAGATCATAATGGATCTTTGCCTCAAAAGATTATGCTCTCCTGCTGTATCTATTCTTGCCCCACACTTGTTAGAGACCTGCCTCTATTTTGCCTGGGTTCCTGATTCAGTGCTACTTTGAACCTCTGCCTGGGCTTCTTGGCTGGGTTCCTCATTTCTGCTGGTTTGATTTCTTGGAATCAAGTCTTGATTGAGTCTGAATTCTGAACATCTGCTTCTGTTGACATCTTTAGAGTTGACGTTTGTCAACAGAACTTGCAGTGTCAATCCAGTCTCCTCCCAGCTAGCTGAATTCCTCCCTGAGGTTGATCTTTGTGTGACAAAATAAGTCACTTTTTGCATTGGTAATACAATTAAAATTTTAATAATATTTTGTTTTGTTCACAGTAAAACCCAGGAAATAGGAAAATAAAATGCCATTTGCACCAGCAATTGATGGACTTGGAGATCATCATTCTAAGAGAAGTAAGCCAGAAAGAGAAAGTGATATGTTATCACTTATATGTGGAATCTAAAGAAAAAAAGAAAAGAAAAAAGAGGACACTAATGAACTCATCTACAAAACAAAAACAGACTCGCAGACAAAGTAAACAATTTTATGGTTACCTGGGGAAATGGGGTGGGAAGGGATAAATCTGGGAGTTTGAGATTTGCAAAGGTTAATAACTATATATAAAAATAGATTTTTAAAAATTTCTTCTGGATAGCACAGGGAACTATATTCAATGTCTTGTAATAACCTTTAATGAGAAACAATATGAAAATGAATATATATTTGAGACTATTATGAATGAATATATATGTATGTGTGTGTGTGTATATACACACATACATACATATGCATGACACACATACATAAATTGCCCTGTACACCAGAAATTGACACATTGTAACTGACTATACTTCAATAAAAATAAATAAAATAATTTTTTAAAAATCATATCCATAAAAAAAACAGTTACTCTGATAATGTACCATACAGAAATGTAAATCCTCTAATCTACAAAAGTATTAAACTCTGAAATTTTTGCTGTATATATCTGTAGATCCAGTTCTATTGTCCTTTACATTAATTTGTGTTGGCTATTCCACAGGTTACTTTCCTATCTACACTCACTTTCCACATTTTACAGAGTTTTGCTCATACCATCTCAATAATAAATCTATCCTCCGCCTCCTACTTCAGCCATTTGATTGTACTGTTGAGCAGTCAACCCTTAACTGTCCAAATTCAGTCAACCAAGCAATTGGTAACCAGCCATTTAAGGTAAGGTGCTTATAAGTCTTTGTGCATGAGTAGTGTCCTTCTTTCAGAGGTTTTTGTACTTACTTGACTTTTATTTCATGTACTTAATTTTCACCTGTAGTTCCATCTTAATTTTACTCTAAAAATGAAGGTATTTAATAAGCAAACATCCAATATTCTCTTTTTCATTAATGGCACCATCATCCACCCAGATTCATAAGCCAAAAACCTAGGAGTCATTTAGATTCCCAGCTTTCCTTCACCTTCTAGGATATAAGCAGAATCTGCTGGCCCTACCCCAAAATATACCCCAAAATAATGGTTCTTTCTATGTGTCAATTTGCCTAGGTCACGAATCCCATATATTTGGTCAAACACCAGTTTGGATGTTGCTGTGAAGGTTTTTTTTGTTTTGCTTTTTTTGATTTTTTAGATAAGATTAAAATTTAAATCAGTAGACTTTGAGTAAACAGATTACCCGCCACACTGTGGGTGGGCCTCATTGAATCAGTTGAAGGCTTGCAGAGAAAACAGGCTGAGAGCCCCTGAAGACGAGGGAATTCTATCTCTGGACTGCTGTTAGACTTGAACTGCAATATCAACTCTTTTCTGAGTTTCCAACCTGCCAGCTTACCCATGCAGATTTTGGGCTGGCCAATCTCCACAATTACATAAACCAATTCCTTAAAATAAATATCTCTCAAAAGATAGATAGATAGATAGATAGATAGATAGATAGATAGATAGATAGATAGATAGAAGATACAGATAGATAGTGATAGGTAGACAGGTAAATAGAGATAGAGGTAGACACACACACACACACGCACACACACACACACACACACACACACACACACACACACCCCTTATCAGTTCTGTTTCACTGGAGAACCCTGACTAATACATGTACCTTAATCCATTCTTTTCTCTCCATCTCCACTGCCACCGCCTCAGACCACCCCCCATGGTCTCACTCTGACCTTCCTCTTTTTGAAATGGAATCATCAAAGAAGATAACATCTGATCTCCCAGTTTCCTGGATGAGATGGCCTTAACTTATCACCCGACTCTAACTTGCAAACCCTCCCTAATGTAATGGGATGCTTCCACTCAGCTATATGAGCGGTCTCTCAGTTTTCGTAACCTCTATAGCAGATTGCCTGTATATGTCACACTCTACTTGAATACTTTTTCAATAATAAAATTATTTTCTTTTTCTTCTACTTTTGTGGAGAGGTTTTCTAGGCTGGAGGAGATCTTGTTTTTTACTACATCTCTTCCCAAGTTTAAACCCTTCAGGAGTAGCACTGCACACAGGAAAAGAACCTCCATTCTCTGTGTCAAGGCTCACGGAACAGGGCACGATCCAGCCTGGCTGCTCTCTGCCCTCGCCTCATCCCACCCTCCCTCTCACCCACCACCTTACAGCCACAAAGCCTTTCTCTTCCTCAAAAACTTTTAGCTCATTTTCACTTTAGTGACTTCACATTTCAAGTTCCCTCTTCTTGGAATGTTCCCTGAGGTCCCAACACAAGAGTCAACTCCTTTATGAACTGACTGTTCTAACTTTAATCTTTTATTTTCTAGATAATAGTCTCAACCAACTTCAAATATATATTTTCAAAAATGTGTTTACTTATGCTTTCTCTGTGTCCTTGCTGGGATGTAAGTTCCCTGAATAGAAAGTCTTGTCTTCCTGGTCCTGTACTGTATTCTCTCTTTTAGTCTCTCAACAAATATTGGCTGAATGAATAAAAGAATACTTACTAAATCTGAAGTATCTCCGGACTGTGACCCCAGGTACATTGTTTTAGTTAATAACTGATTAATGATGATGGGTCTATTTAATATGACTTCTTCCCTTGAAAGTTTATTTTTACCAAAGAGCAATTTATAAATGTTTATACTTATGCAAAGAGTATTTGGATATGAAAGGCTTCTGTTTCAATACAAACTTATCTATTCTTGTTTCCTTTATTTATCTTTGACATTAGGAAACAGTGCAAGTTTGACATTGCCTTTGCCAGACAATACAAGGAAATGTAAAATCATCGCTTTATGGTCCTACATTCATACCTTATTCTTCTCAACTAGTCAACATGTAGTTTTTGCTTTTATCACTGTCTCTGTGTGATGCCTCTGATTTAAAAATGTCATACTTCTTCCTCGGAAAGTGATTCAAGACCTTGACCCCCAAAAAAGGCAGCTTGTGGCATTTTTTGTCGCTATTAACCACATCAGTGTTTTATATGGATAAACTTGCTATTTTGGGTCATCTATACTAATTATGTTTTTGTAATAGCAATATTGCAGAACTGAACAAATGAGGACAGTTGGTACTTACACATCAGAAATGTATTTACAGAACTGAAAAGACCCTCCTTGCAACTTAATTCAATTTTACTAATCTCACATATATTTTTCAACAAATAGGTGCCAGGCACCATATTAGTGGCAACGCAAAAACAAACCAGAGAGAAGTTCTCTGCCACACGGAGCCCACAATTCATGGGCAGAAGTATCAAAGGTCAAATTACATTTAGGAAAGAAGCAAGAAGTTTCAACCCAATATCTCAGGTTAAAAATGGCTGAAGCCTACATAAAAACCAACAACATAATGCCATTTGCAGCAACATGGATGCTCCTGAAGAATGTCATTCTAAGTGAAGCAAGCCAGAAGGAGAAAGAAAAACACCATATGAGATCACTCATATGTGGAATCTAAAAAACAAAACAAACAAACAAAGCATAAATACAAAACAGAAATAGACTCACAGACATAGAATGCAAACTTGTGGTTGCCAAGGGGGCGGAGGGTGGGAAGAGATAGACTGGGATTTCAAAATTGTAGAATAGATAAACAAGATTATACTGTATAGCACAGGGAAATATACACAAGATCTTATGGTAGCTCACAGAGAAAAAAAATGTGACAATGAATATATATATGTTCATGTATAACTGAAAAATTGTGCTCTACACTGGAAATTTGACACAGCATTGTAAAATGATTATAAATCAATAAAAAATGTTAAAATTTAAAAAAAAAATGGCTGAAGCCTAGATATCCAATAACATGGGTATGAATTTTCTTTTAAGCACATTTTAGCAGTTTTGATTTTGTAACATTGTGCCAGTAATTAAGTTTCCAAATTTATTGGCAAATAAAATTAGGTTATTAAAGGCAACACTTGAGAAATGGAACGATCACATACTATATTTCCTTATACATCTTTAGACTCCACCATCAATAAACAAAATATTGACATAAAAGCATAAAAGTTAATGACTTCTGGAAGGCAGAGAAGCTGGATAAGAGGCAAATAAATGGGTATTTTGTAGCAGATACTGCCAGAACCTCACTTAGTTGTTCTTGCCTTTTGCCATTTCAGTGAGTGCCAGCCCCACTTCCCAATGGCAGCATCACATCTCTGGATCTCCAGGCCGGGGGTCGGGGTGGGGGAGCGTTTCTGGCCATCAGAGCCCCCTTCCCACCCTGTGAAGACCAGAAGGGGCAGAGAACTAAGGCTCCTGAGGAGGAGCCCTTCTCTGATGACCAATGGGCATGGGTGAACAGAAAGCCCCAAACTCTTGCACTGTGGGGGATGACTCTGAGTCACTTGCTCTCCATCGTCACCCAGAGCAGCCAGCCAGGCCGAGCTGCAGCTGTCCACCATGGTCACTGGCTCCTTAACACATCCTGTATCCTCCTTTCTGGTCTCACCTCCCCACACCTCAGTTAGTCTTTCCCGGGACTGGCTCCCAAATAAACTACTTCATTCAAGTCAATGTCAAAGGACAGCCTCCTGGGCCACCCAAACTGAGAATCTGTCCATTAGCCTCAGTAAATGAATGTAAAACCTTTATGTGTCTCCAAACAACTGAAACTAAGTGGGAAAAAAAAGACTTATTATGCACCTAGTAAATGCCAAAAAAATGCGCCAAGTACTCAGGCAGGGAGGCGCCTAAGGCTCACGCTATTAGGTTTAGCAATACTGAACAAAAGACACAGGAAAAATGGAAAAAGATTTCATTTTCCACTTCAATCCTTTATTCATTCATCAAATATCCACAGGACCTACTAATTTAAGCCACTCCATTTGGCTCTTTGGGGAGGCCCAAGTATGACTCCAAGGACTGACCTCAAGGAGGAAGGAGAGGCCGGGAGAAGGAACTCTGCCAACTTCCTGCCTCCCTCCCTAAAGACAGGAATATCTGAACCCTTCCCGGGTTCATTCACTCCCATCTGGGTAGATCTCCCTCAGTCTGCTGCTCCCTTTCCCTGTGTCCTGGATTCCATCCCCTCCCACTGCTCTAATCAGCAATCTTCCCTTTCTCTCCTCTATCTTCAACCTCAGAAGGCCAGCCTCTCCCCCAGGGTCAAGACAAACAAACAAAAGTAAGAAGTCGACGCTACACTGCTTTTCGCTCTCCCGCTCATAACCACACTAACTCATTAAACTTTGTGTGTCGTGTCAATTGGATCATGATACAATCAGAGCTGTGTGACCTTGGTCAAGTTTCTAAACTACTCTGTGCTGCCTTTCCCTTATCTGACAAATGAGGGGGAAATCACAGTCCCTGCTGGTTGTTGTGAGAATTAACTGAGATCACCTAAGTAAAGCACTTAGAACAGTTCCTGACACATAGAAATTGCTTGGCCCATGTTAGTGTATTCTTATCAGTAACTCGGGAAACTCAGTTGTGAAGGCAAAGTGAAATGGTTCAGAACAGGATGAAACAAAAAAAACAGAGAACTGTTGCAGCAGCCCAAAGTGATGGACAGAAGGACAGAGACAATGGAGACTCCAAAGTTCCCAACCTCAGAAGACAGGGGATGTGGTGGTGAGAGATGTGTTCTTTGGAGTCAGCAAACTTGCAGTCAAAGGCTGGTTCTACCATTTACTAGCTGTGCTGCTGCCCTAGTCAAATCCACCACTCTAGCCTCGCTATCCTCATCTGTCAAACGAGGCTGATAATGCTCTCTGACAGTTGCTGTGAACTTTCTAAATGAGATAATCTAAGGAAGGCACTCAGCATGTCATCTGGCAGATCGCAAACACTCCAAGGTTAACGTCCTCCCTTCCCACCTCCAAGTGAAAAATCTAAGTCTAAGCAACCGACGCAGAGGGAGCGACCAAGTCCTTCTTTGATGGGCTGTTGTTGGTTTGATGTCTTTCCTGATCAGCACACTCCAGATGGTAAGTTATGTCTACTTCTCAGCCTCAGAGCCTGAAGACTATGGTCAAGAATTAGCTCTGGTCCTTCCTGGCTAGCTGACACCTGAGCCTCAATTTCCTCGTGTAGTGAAAGAAGGACAGTAACACCTACACATCCCACTCCAGGGGGTTGTTGTAAGGATCTGGTTAAGGATGTGAAAGCAAGTAATGTGATTAAGGATCTGAAAGGGCTCTGTGACCTCAACTTGGCTTTTAATTAGAAGAATATGTTTAAGAATGCTTTCTTCCACGTTGGTTTCAATTTTTTTTGAAAGGGCACAAGCCTTCTTGTCTCTTCTGCTTTCACTTTTACTTCACCTAGTGTCCACTAGTTCCCTCTATGGACCCATGTAACCATACGATGTTTCCATTCAACAGTGCTTGAGGGTCACCGAGCGGCAAGGTGATACTGCTGTTCTCATGTGGACACCAGTCTCCCTCCCTCTCTGCCATGCAGATACACACCACTTCAGAAGCTATGTTTCTTTTGTCCAGCTCCTCTTGGGGTTCCTGGGACCTCCTAGCTCTCCCTGAGCTGCTCCAGATTCAGTCTCAGAGGCCAGGTTACAGGACCACTGTAACCCCTGGGATCTCCTGCTCCCTTTGAAGATATGAGTCTTTGTCTTTAACTGGTTGGGCGTATTGGATCCGTGAAGGCTCACATTTAACCAATGGTGACTCATTCTACCTAGAAATTAGGTCCAGTGTGCAGCTGAAGTGCCACACAGCAAAGCAATTGTTCTCTTACCTTATATCTACAACACCCTACTTCCACAGATCCCCATCTCTGAATTACAGAAAAATCAGGGGAAGTCTGGAACACTAACAAGAAAGATAGACAAATATAAGAGCAATTGAAAAAAAAGATGACAAAAACTTGTTTTCGTTCAACAACGTCAACTTCCATCTGGTACCCAAAATAAGTCATATACATAAAGGAAGAAATGAGAGACTAAAAATAAAGAAAAGTAGAGATAATATAAGGAAAATTTTATGAAAATTAAAACTAGTAAGGAAATGGGCAGCGGGTAACTGTTTCTTGAAGAAATTTTAGATTGGTACTAAAATCGGTCATCCATTGAGAAAAGATGCATTGCTTCTGTACAATAGAAATAATCCTCCACTGGGAGGCAGGAGTCCTGACTACCCAACAGGTTGTGCCATTAACTAGTGAGACACTGGAAAGATCACTTAACCTGTCAGAACCTCAGTTTCCTTATCTATAAAATGAGGAGGTTGGACGCAGCAGGGAACTGTGCTAAAAATCAAATTCACTCTATTTTTTTTCTTTACACGCACCAGCCAGTGGGAGCCTCTTGCTGACATCTCTTCCCACTCTGCCCCCAATGACATCACGTTGGCACTTTGAAATCAACCATGGTGGGCATCCGACACCATGGACATCACACGCCAGATCAGCGCTTTTTCTCTTCTGAGAACCAACTGCTAAGTTTACCAACACACCATTGCCTGTGAGGCAAACCGTCCCATTTCCAGCTAAACCTCTAAGTCTGAGCAACTCTCACTGTATCTCTACTGTGATTATAACCCCACTGAGGTCTAAATGTTGGAGCTGAATACAATTTTTTTCTGCTAAAAAGACAGCAGGGTGAGAATAAGAAGGGGGAGTGATGCCCTATGCTATGCGTGACCTCCTGGGCACCTCCAAGTACAACAGGGATACTCATGGTGCTGATGATGCAGGATGCTCTCAGGCAAGAGGGGGAAAGAAACCATAGGAAGCAGGGAGATCTTTCTGTGGGTTTTATTAATGGTAGTGATTCAAGGCAGAGGGTGCAGAGAGTTCGTATATCCTTTATTCTACTGCTCACTAAGTAGTTGCTCTGTTTTTATCCAGACACCTCTGTTTATGTGTTGCTTGGGCCAAGAAAAGGTAAAATAAGGATTAGAGGCTCTCAAGTTAATTTTTTAAAAATCTGGAAAGGGGTCCCTTACCCGTGTTTTTGTTTGCTTTTTATTCTTTAAGTAAACAGATCTTCAGCACCTCCCTGCCTCTCCGGTATTTGTACCCATGCAGAGGAAGACATTCATCAGAGCAAGGCATCCTGCAGTCTCAAGGAGGGAACAATTCCTCAGCAAAGTGAGAAACACTTTTTGCCCCAAAGCGTTAAGAGTCAGTTTCAAGAAAATTAGGGACTGTGTCCGTGTGGCCTGTTGTGACAGCCATCAGCCTTGAGAATCTCCTGTGCACTTAAAACAAGGCCAGTCTGAACTGAGATGTGCTGGAAATACATGCTATACACTGGGTTTTGAAAATTAAACTTCAAAAAGATGAACATAAACATATCCCAATAAGTTTTCTATTGGTGAATATTGACTAATAAGATTTTGGTTATACTGGGTTAAATGAAGCATATTCATAAAATCAATGTCACCTGTCTCTTTTTACTTTTTAAATGTGACCATGTAATGTCACCAGTTATGTTCCTCATGGACTGGGCTGGGTTAGAGTCCAGGTCTTGTGGGCAGAGACCTGCCCTGCCATCCAGCATCAGTTTGAAGACCTTTAGCGACTTTAGAACTTACTTCTAGGCAGTGCCATCCTTAGAAAATTTTCACTGGTCTCAGTTTTAACCTTTGAGGTCGTGAAGAATATACTAATCCTCTCACACAAGGCAGTTTTTCAAGACGAAGATGGGGATGATGCAGAGCCCTGCCCTGCGCTCCTCTCGGGCCCCGTGTCAGCAGCAACTCCTTACTCCTTGAGAGCCGCGCTTTGCAGCAAGGACGAAGGTGACATGTCCCCTCAGGCTCCAGGACTCCTTCCTCAGCGCTGTTTCCTGGGAAACCTCTCTTTTAAATGCTTACTTATACTACTAACACTGCACAATTGATTGCTACCGTGGGGTGGGGGAAAGTCACTCTTTTTAATAGCTAACGCTTAGGAAGCAACTTCTATGAGTCATAACATGTTCTAACTATTTTACACATTCTCCCTCATTGAATCATTGCAACAACTGATGGGAGATGTCACATGATGCTCCTTATTTTATAGACAGAAAAACTAAAGCACAAAGAAATTAAGTAGCTTCCTGGCAGGGGCAGGGTGCAAAGGAGTCTGCCTTTGCTTGTGTTTTTGTATTGTCTACTACGTAATGCTCCTGATGACTTAATGTTTTCTGTGATCAGACACCCTCCCTGGGAGGCTTCCTGGGGGTCGGGAGTTCCCTTGTTACTTCCACCCCCTGCTCCTGTCTCTGCCACCACAACAGTGCATGGAGTGCCCCGGGCATAGGCTGGGTGCAGAGGGGGTTTGCATTCGAGAGAAATTAAGGGGGATCAGGAACCCAAGATTTCAAACTTGAAATCCTGTCTATCCCATCCCAAAAGAGACCTGGGAATAAGAATCCTACAGGCAGTCTCATTCTGAAGTTCAAGCAGGTTGAAAGAGAGACAGAACAATGTCTTTGAGCATTTGAAAAGCTCCGAGTCTGTTCCCCATGAGTAATCACCAGTCTCTAGGAAAAAAGAAAAAAAGGAACAGAAAAAACGGGCATAAATCAGTTTGAACAGCTTAGATAAGAACGAGCTTTCTAGCAAGAAAAACTAGGAACGACTAAAATGGTTTATTCACAGAAAAAAAGATGAGTTGTGACACTCTCGTGGACTCTTTCCCGGGGCAACCGGTAATCCCATCCCTAGACCTGCAATGAAAAGAGACACCAGTGCTGCCCTCCTTCTGGCCAAAAACACTGGGGTTAGATAGAAATGGAAAACTAAAATTCGCAAACCACAGAGGAAATCGCTCTAAGAATAAAGCAGGGAAGGGGCAACGGGAGATGGGAGAAGTGGGGAGAAGACAGGTTGTGTGGGCTACCAGGCAGAGGTTTCCCGCAGAGCTGGTGGTGCAGGGAAGCCCTCCTTATCACCACAGGTGGCAAAAGGAATCCGTTAACATTGACCTAAAAGGGACGGTGTGCAGGAAGCCCCAGGCCCTAAGGCAGAAAGCTTCCACCTCAGAGCCGACTTACCCAAGAGCTGCACAGCCACCGGAATGAGAAGAAGGAAAGCCAGCAGCAGAGACAGCCTCATGGCCCAGAGTTTATCCTTTTCTTCCACTGATGGAAAGGAGGGAGGACCAGAGAACCAAGACAATGAGGTCCCAGGCTCACCGTTCCTCTAGTCCCTTCTCAGAAATGCCCTGCTGAAAAGATGGGTGGAGGAAGCTCTCCCTTTTAAAGGGCTTCTGAAATTAGGGAAAACCTCCAATAATGAGATATCCTGTCACATGAGGGTGGTTGGAAAAACAGGAATTCAAAGCTACAACTTTGCTTTGTAAGCTAACTTCTGAGCAGAGCAGACACAGAGGAAGGGACAGAGGGACACGTGTGGGAGAGGGCTGAGGAAGGGGGAGGTGAGAGGGTGGCGGTGAGACTCCAGAGCGAGGGCTGGCCTGCTGGGAAGGGGAGAAGTGGAACCGCCTTGGATCTCCTGGCTCTTCTCGGATGGTGCTGCGTGGAGGGAAAACTGGAGGCCATCATCTGGGCTGGAAAAGTGAGGTTTTCTCTGGGTAAGCAGCTGATTGGGGGGGACCCTCGGCAGACAAGCCCCCATTGAAAGTGGTGGAAATGGCAGGACCTAAAAAGGAGAGTTTTATGGTGGAAACATTTTAAGGGCTGAGACAGGTCCCCCTCATTCTCCGTATTCAACTTAGAGGCTCTTTTTTTTTTCTTAGAAAGCTTCGAAAGAAACTTCACATAGAGCTTTCTTCTCAGCTAGAAGAAGAGTGAAATAGAGGCTAAAACTAAGAAAGAATCTCAGTAATAACAGGTGGGAGAAAGTTCTAGAAGCCTTTCTCTAGAAAGTTCTCTAGAGAACTGAGAAAAACAGTGGCAGGATTTGCAATGAAGCCTCACCACCCAGCCTCAACCGTAGTGATCCTCTTCAAGGTCGCTAGGTCCTCTTGCTAGGAGAAAATCTGCTCGTTAGGTCAAAAAGATGAATACTTATTCCATGATAAATGGAATTCTTTCTTTAAGAGAAAAGGGAGCAGACCTCTCGTTAAGCACACTAGTAACCCTAAACATCTATTTTGTTACTTTTCAGAAGTAAAACATGCATTCAGAACACTTTAAAGCAGATATTAGTAACTAGCCAGCCAGCCCACAACTGGAGTGGGGGAAATGTTTGCCAGTCAAAAAGAAGCTGCTGGAAACATTGTATTTTTTGAAAATTTAAATGAATAGTTTACCTTCAAGTCAAAAGCTCCAAGATTTATCATCTTTGTGATAATGTTATAAACTCTGTTCCTAATAAGAAATATGATACAGTTCTCTTACTGATTTTTTTAAATTGAAGTATATAGTCAGTTTACAATGTTGTATCAATTTCTGGTGTACTGATTTTTTTTTAACATTCTAAATTTAAGATTATTTTGACAGGATGAAAAAGATGGTGAAAATGTAGGACCCAAGACAAATGTTTCTTTTTCATTAAGTCAGTCCTTCTCTGACCTGAAAAAGTTGGTTACAAAACAGAGCAGATGAAACAAAAATATTTTTTTCTAAAACAAGGCTTCACTGATTGGTCATGAGAAAAAAAAATTATAAATGAGATATTAATGGTTTTCAAATGTAAATCAATTATACAAATTCAAAATTTTTGTCCTAATTTGGATTCATATTAATCTTAGAAGCAAATAAAACTTAACTGAATTCTCCCTACACTCACAATCAGGGTTTTTTTTAATTACACAAATGTGTCATAAGGCCAACCAGGATCAGTGGTAGAATCTGTGACTTTGAAACAAAAGGAGGCTAACTGTTTCACAAAGAATTTATCCCATGACCTTTACCTCTTATTGAAACAAAGATTTATCAGGCAAAAAAGAGGTGATCAAGGGAAAAAAAGAGAGAGAAAAGAAAAGAAATACAGCTCTATCACAGAAGTTACATCACAGAAGATGGTGGGATAGGAAGCTGTAGAAGTCCATCATTCTACTGCCACAACTACTGAACTGGCAGAAACTGAAGTAATTATTTCAGAACTCCAGACTCTAGTGAAAAAACTCAAGAGTATTTAGTGGAGACCTGGATGAAGAGGCTGGTAAATTTCAACAAATTTCACCATTTCCTTCATGGCAGCTCAGGGTGGCAGGCTGAGTCTTTGCTGCAGCTTGCTGAAGCTGGAGTGGACTTTGTCCTCTAAGTATCAGACTTGTGTGTTCTAAAGGCTAATTATGGCTTTTAATTGCTTTCACCACTTCTGTTCAACATAGTACTGAAAGTTCCAGCCAAAGCAATTAGGCAAGAAAAAAATAAATTGAAGTATCCAAATTGTAGAAAAAGAAGTAAAATGATTTCCCTGCATAGATGGCATGATTTTATGTGTGGAAACCCTACAGTGGCTACAAAACAAAAACAAAAAACTGCTAATGGTATTAAACAAATGCAATAAAGTTGAAGGATACAAAATCAAACACAAAAATCAGCTGAATTTCTATGCACTGTTAATGAAAAATCTTAAAAGGAAATGAAGCAAGCAATGCTATTTACAATAGCATCACAAAGAATAAAATACTTAGGAATAAATTTAATCAAGGAGGCAAACAACTTATAAAATGAAAACTACAAAATATTGCTGAAAGAAATTAAGACCTAAATAAATGGAAAGCTATCTCATGTTCAGAGAATGGAGAACCTAATATTATTAAGATCGCAGTACTATCCTAAGAGATTTTTAGATTCAGTTCAATCCCTAGCAAAATCCCAATGATGTTTCTTGCAGAAGTAGAAAAATTCATCCTCAAGTTCATATGAAATCTTAAGAAATCCTGTATAGCGAAAGCAATTTTGAAAAAGAACAAAGTTAGATATCCAAACTTACTACAAAACTACAGTATTCAAAAGAGTATGGTATTGGCACAGGAGAGACATAAAAACCAATAGAACAGAAAAGAGAGGCCAGAAATAAACCCTCACACATGTGGTCAATTGATCTTTTTACAGAGGGGCCAAGAACATTTAATGCAGAAAGGACAATCTTTTTAAAAAACGGTACTTGGAAAATTGAATATCTACATATAAAAGGATGGGATTGGACTTTCCATTATCCCAAATACAAAAATTTACTCAAAATGGGTCAAAACCTAAATTTGAGGGCTAAAACTATAAAACTTTTAGAAGAAAACATCAGGAAAATTCTTCATGACATAAGATTTGGCAATGATATTTTTTATTTGGACATGACACTAAAAGCAGAGGCAAAAAAAGAAAAATAGATAAATTGGGCTTCAACAAAATTAAAAACTTTTTTGCTCAAAGGACACTATCAAAAGAGTGAAAAGACAACCCACAGAATGGGACAAAATAGTTGCAAATAATATACCTGATAAGGAATTAATATCTAGAATATATACAAAAGTGCAACTCAACAGCAGCAACAACAGCAAAGCAACTAATTTTTAAAATGGGCAAAGGACTTGAATAGACATTTCTCCAAAGAAGATACACAGCCAATAAGCATGTGAAAAGATGCTCAATGTCTCTAGTCATTAGAACAGTGCAAACAAAACCACAATAGTACATCACTATACACCCATTAGGATGGCTTTTATCAAAACAAACAAACTAACTAACTAACAAAATAACAAGCATTGATGAGGATATGAAAAAAGTGGGACCTTTGTGCAATGCAGGTGGGAATGTAATATGGTACAGCCACTGTGGGAGACAGTTTGGCAAGTTCTCAAAAAGTTAAACATTGGACTGCCATATGATCCAGCAATTCCACTTCTAGGTATAGACTCAGAAGAATTGAAAACAGAGACTTAGACAAATATTTGTACGTGAGTGTTCATAGCAGCATTATGCACAGCCAAAAGGTAAAAGCAACACATGGGTCTATTAGCAGATGAATGGATATGCAAAATATTGTATGTGTACACAGTGGAATATTATTCAGCTATAAAAAGGAATTCTGATACCTGCTACAACATGCACAATCCTGAAATAATACAGACACAAAAAGACAAATGTTGTATAATTCCACTTATATGATGTACATAGAATAGGCAATTCTTAGTGACATGAAGAACAGAGGTTACCAGGGTCTGGTGGGGGAGGAGAGAATGAGTATCATTGTTTAGTGGGTTCAGAGTTTCTGTTTGGGATGACAAAAAATTCTGAAATAGTGGTCATAGTTGCACCACATTGTGAATATACTTAAAGCCACTGAATTGTACATGAAAAATGGTTAAAATGGTAAATTTTGTTAAGTATATTTTACATTAAAATAAAATCCAACTCTTAGCATTCTCTTATACTCTTCAACTAAGTTTCAGTTCTGGTTTTTGCTTAGCTATGGATGATGGTGGTTATTTTTAACAAGCACTTCCTTTAAGCTAAAGAAGGATTTTTATAAAAAAGAAAACCCTCATTTTTTTAATTGGTAGGACAATTGCTGAACTATTTCATTTCCTCTTAGACTTTTTCTCAAACATCACGTTCCTCACACCCACTCAGTTTCATGTAAGATGAACTTAGTGACTCCTTTGTTCTGAAACAGTTCCAAGAAAATTAACTTAAAAAATTATTTGGTAACCTGTTCCATCCTTTCTCATAGTGAAAACTGGTGATTGATTCAGAAGTTTGTTTTCTCTCTCTTTTAATGGGAAAATTTGCTCAAACTGTATCAAGATAATACTGATTCAGAAGGACAAAGATACAATGATGGAGTTAAGTTAAAACTTAAAATTAAAAAAAAAAAACAGAAAATTAATGGAAAAGGGTATAGCTCAGTGGTATTGTGCATCCTTAGCATGCTCGAGGTCTTGGATTCAATCCTCAGTACATCCAATAGAAAAAAAGAGAGAGAGAAAGAAAAGAAAAAAAAAAAAGAGAAGAGAAAAAAAACCCAAACAAATAGAAACTAGGTTTCTTTATGTTCTTATTCCTCACATTTTGCAGTCCTTATCAAGATATGTCAAAACATCAATAATGCATTTGCAATTTAATAGAAGATAATTATCTTATAGCAATAAAAAATCTTGGCATTGAGAAGACAGATAGGCCAATAGGCACATGGAAAGATGCTCAACATTGCTAATTATCAGAGAAATGCAAATCCAAACTACAATGAGGTATCACCACCTACAGGTCAGAATGGCCATCATTAAAAAGTTCACAAATGATCAATGCTGGAGAGGGTGTGGAGAAAAGGGAACCCTTTGTACTGTTGGTGGGAATGTAATTTGGTGCAGCCACTATGGAGAACAGTGTGAAGTTTCCTTTAAAAACTAGAGTTACCATATGATCCAGCCATCCCACTCCAGGGCAGACATCCAGAGAAATCTTTACCCTGAAAAGATACATGCACCTCACTGTTCGTAGCAGCACTATTTACAATAGCTAAGATCATTTGTGTTTTCCATTTAGATTTTTGCATCAGTGTCCATGAGAGATATTGGTCTGTAGTTTTCTTGCAATGTGTTTGATTTTAGAATTAGGGTAATGCTGACCTCTTGGAATGAGTTAGTATTCTCTCCTCTTTTATGCTCTGAAAAGAGACTGCTAAGAATTGATGTAATTTCTTCCTTAAATATTAGGTAGAATTCACCAGTGACCCCATCTGTACCTGGTCTTTTCTGTTTTGGAAGGTTATTAATTATTGATTCAATTTAATATGCATAGGCCTGATCAGATTATCTATTTCTTCCTGTGTGAGCTTCGACAAATTGTTTCTTTCATGGAATTGATCTGTTTCATCTAGGTTATTTAATTTGTGGATATAGAACTGTTCATAGTATTCATTTGTTATTTTTTAAATTTCATTGAGATCTATAGTGATATTCTCTCTTTAATTTCTGATATTACTAATTTGTGTCTTCTCTCTCTCTCTCTTTTTTTTTTTTCTTTTTTTAGTTTGCCTGGCTAGACGCATGTCAATTTTATTGATCTTTTTGAAGAACCAGCTTTTGGTTTTGCTGATTTCCTCTCTTGATTTCCTGTTTTCAATTTCACTGATTTCTGCTCCAATTCTTTTATTTCTTTTCTGCACCTTACATGAGATTTGATTTGCTCTTCTTTTTCTAGTTTCCCAGGGTGGATGGTTAATTTATTACTATAGGTCTTTCTTTTCTAATATATACATTCAGTGGTATGTTTCCCTCTAAACACTGCCTTTGCTACAACCCATACATTTTGATAAGTTTTGTTTTCATTTTTATTTACTCCAAAATATATCTTAATTTTGCTTGATATTTCTTCTTTGACCCATGTGTTTTAGAAGTGTTATTTCATCTCCATGTAATTGGGGATTTTTTCTATTATCTTTCATTTACTGATTTCTCATTTAATACCATTATGTTATGAGAACAGACATCATATTTTTATTTTTTTAACTTTGTTAAATTGTGCTTTATGCCCCAGAATGTGGTTTATCTTCGTCAGTGTTCCTTATGAGCTTGAGGAGAATGTGTATACTGCTGTTGTCAGACGAAGGAGACTATGGGTGTCAATTATACCCAATTGATTGACAGTTTTGTTGAGTTCAACTATGTCTTTACTGACTTCCTGCCTGCTGGGACTGTCCACTTCTGAGAGAGGGGTGTTGAAATTTCCAACTATCATAGTGGCTTCACCTGTTTCCCCTTGCAGCTCTATTAGTTTTTGTCTAATGTAGTTTGATGCTGTGTTATTAGGTGCATACACATTAAGGATTGTTATGTTCCTTAGAGAATTGACTCCTTTATTATTATGTAATGATTCCTTTCTTAATCCTTGAAAAATTTCCTTTCTTTGAAGTCTGTTTCTGTCTGAAATTAGTATAACTACCTCTGCTTTCTTTTGATTAGTGTTAGCATGGTATATTTTCCTTCATCCATTTATTTTTCATCTATATGTAAAGTTAAACTTGTAACTTTTTATAAGAACACAAAAGTTACATGAGTTTTAAGAACAAGAACCATTAGAAGCTATGAGAAGTGCAATATAATTTTAATAATATATTTTTTAATACCACAGTGTAGAACTCCAATGTTTCATTAGCATAATTTGCTGCAATGCCAATTAAATACCATAGGCTTGAACTTTATAAACACGTGCAGACTCTTAAAATAAACTATTAAATTAAATTAGGTACTTAATAAATTTGTACATGCCTTCATTATTTATACAAAGTGTTGTGACTCCCCAAAATATCAGGCATATTCATATTCAAATATATAAGATACAAAATGCATTCTAAACTCAAACAAGTAATACTTTTTAGCTTATCTGAGTACTGTTCACTCTTTAAGTTCCAATATAAAGACAAATATAAATGTATGTAAAGTATTTTCATATTTATAAATATTACAAATCAATTACTTGGTTATAGGTTATTAATAAAGATTATCATGGTGTGCTTTGAAAAAATTATTTATAATTTTTTGAGAATTATAAATATTTTAAGTTTCTGTTGAAATGACAGAGGAAGATAAAGACATGTTGTTAAATACGATATTCTTGGGCCTTTCTTTAAGGAATTTAAAGATGAATGGGGAACTCAGAAAAGTAAACACATAATGAAAGTCTTAAAAAAGTGCTATAGTTAAGGCTCTATGAGAACTCATGGGAGGGCCACTCCAGTGTCTGATGATTGAATACTTAGATCAGCTTTAATCCATATATTCAGTAGATGGCTCACTTCTGAACATAACACTACTTGATGGAAAATTATATATGAGGTAACCTTAAGATTTTATATATTACTTTTCACAACTGCAAGGTTTAAACTGTTATTCCCAGAGTGTCAGCAGGGACACAGAAAAGAATAAAACAGGAAAATTAAAATACTGCATTTAGCTACCTGTTTCTCTGTAGGGATTTGGTACAATTAAAATACTTAGCACTTATCAGGTTATTATAGTTTGTCAGACAATGTAATGAGAACATTCCCTAGCTCATTTATTCCTCTTACCCCTATGAAAGTACCATGTAACTCTATGAAAGTACTATTAAGATGCTCATATTTTAGATGTGGAAACTAGGGCTTACAGTAGTCAAAGAATTTACCCCAAATCATAAAGCTAGAAGTTAAGCTATTAACAACTGGGAATAGACCTTCTTTTGTGGTGTGAGGAGAAACCATAAAGCATATGAGGGGAGTGAGACTGGGGGACTTGGTGGAGAACAGGGGTGGCAGGCAAGTCCAGTTATCCATCCTGTTTGTTACCACAGATCACTGAAAAGACTGGCTACATAAAACATTCCCCTGCATGCACAAGCCTCTTTCTAGCATCTGAAAATTTACATAAAAGGAAGAGCCCTCACTATGAATACCTGAGAATGTCCTAACATAGTGAAAACAAATTACATAATTCTGGGTCCAATTATTTAACATCAGGATAACCACTGTATAGTATCACATAAGACACTAATGCATTGGCTGTTAGATCAGTAAGTTGATCTAAGTTTAAACAGGATTTGCTCCTGATTATTTTCATGATGGTATAATATTCCACAACTAAAATATTCTTTTACTGTGAAATCTCCCTCTTCAAATTAGGGCTTCCTATGATAAAATGTGTCTAGAGTTTACGGGTGTACCTTGACTTCATGATATGAAATTGAGCCAAATGTCTGTTAAACTAAATTGCTTTCTATGCTGAAATCAATTGATTACATAAAAGCCACTTGCCACAGTGGAATAAAGAGCATAATTCCATATTTGAAGGAGGCCCTAAAACTACAATTCAAATTTTTAAAAGTAGAATCTAAAAATTATTCAATAATTACAAGTATGCTTCTTAAAAATTAATTTTAACTAATTAATTCTTATAATGCTCTTTATATAAATGATAAAAACAATCTCATTCTTGGACTAACTTAGTGGGAAAACATGTTCTTATTTTTTAGAAGGCTCAATTGAAGAGCGTTTTTAGAAAAAGTGCAGAATACATACCTAAAATTAACTACTAACATTTTCTAGAGATCGAGGAAAGCTAACTTATAAAACTGTAACTTTGCCTAAAGTTAGCACCATGTATATACGTTTTAAAAATTGACTGGCTACAGTTTTTTAAAAAACAGTTCTTTCTCCACTATCTATTCATTTCTTTGTATAGTGACAAAAACTTATGCCTGCCCCCAAAAGAGATTACACATGTGCATATGTGCAACATAAAGAGGTTTGACTACATTACATTTTCTTTTTAAAAAGATGTTTCAAAGGATGAGAAAATCCTGAATTTGGTTAAGTAATTGAAGTAAACATAAGAGAGAGTCACGAGTACATTTTTACAAAGGCCCCATACAGGTGTGATAGTTCCCAGGGCAATGATTAAACAAAGTCTAACAAAGATAAAGGGCAGATCCTGGAGCAGGATGCCCAGGGAATTCAGAAGTGGGTTCTGAGGAGTGAATATCATTCTAAGAAGAGAAATGAAACTGAACAGGTAGACTGGGTAGACCCAGCCTGACTTGTACACATTGGGGTGCCCGGCCACCCGGACCATTTCTACAGTGTCAGACCACAGCAGAAAGGTCCACAGGAAGACTTGTGCGCGGATGTCCTGCTGGGACATGGCTCTCAGGATTCCTGAGTCAAAGGTGGGCTCCTGGGGTCCCTCCAGATCAGGAGCAGGGCGCCATGTCGTGGCTCCTGGTGGTCGTGACAACTGGGTCCTTTTGGCTGGCTGCGGGGGTGTCGGGTTTTCTTCATTTTGCCTCACTTGGTCCGTCACAGTTTTTATTTGTTGCAGACTGGTCATATACACGTGCTTGTCTTCATTACCTGCAATAAGTTGGTTTATTTAAAATTAAATTTTTTTATTTTTAAATTTCTTAAAATTTAAAAGTCATGCATATACATACATATATTCATTTTCATATTCTTTTTCATTAAAGGTTATTACAAGATATTGAACATAGTTCCCTGTGCTCTATAGAAGAAACTTTTTTAAAATCTATTTTTATATATAGTGGCTAATATTTGTAAATCTCAAACTCCCAAATTTGTCCCTTCCCACCCCCCTTCCTTGGTAACCATAAAATTGTTTGCTATGTCTGCAAGTCTATTTCTGTTTTGTAGATGAGTTCAGTGTGGGTTTTGTTTTTCCTTTAGATTCCACATATAAATAATATCATATGGTATTTTTCTTTCTCTTTCTGACTTACTTCACTTAGTATGATGATCTCTAGGTCCATCCATGTTGCTGCAAATGGCATTACTTTATTCTTTTTTATGGCTGAGTAGTATTCCATTGTATAAATATACCACAACTTCTTTATCCAACCATCTGTTGATGGACATTTAGGTTGCTTCCATGTCTTGGCTATTGTAAATAGTGCTGCTATGAACATTGGGGTGGATGTATCTTTTCACATTAGAGTTCCCTCTGGATATATACCCAGGAGTGGGATTGCTGGTCATATGGTAAATCTATTTTTAGTTTTTCCAGACTGTTTTCCATAATGGCTGCACCAAACTACATTCCCAACAGCAGTGTAGGAAGGTTCCCTTTTCTCCACACCCTCTCCAGCATTTATCATTCATGGACTTTTGAATGATGGCCATTCTGACTGGTGTGAGGTGATACCTCACCACAGTTTTGATTTGGATTTCTCTGATAATTAGTGATATTGAGCATTTTTTCATATGTTTGTTGGCCATTTGTATGTCTTCATTGGAGAATTGCTTGTTTAGATCCTCTGCCCATTTTTGTATTGAGTTGTTTGTTTGTTTGTTTTTGTTATTAAGTTGTATGAGCTATTTAAAATTAAATTTTTAAAATTTATTTAAAATTTAACTTTTCTGTTAATTTTATCTCTATTTAAATGTTTAAATTTTTATTTAAATTAAAAATTACATTTACTTTTATCTTTTTAATGTTTATTAAATTTAAATTTTTATTTAAATTTAAAATCTTTGAAATTTTATTTAAAATTAAAATGTTCTCTTATTGGAGGTCTATTTCACCCATGGAACTTCAAGATAGCAATAGGTAGCAGGGTGCACAAAATACAGAGGCAGAGAAGGCTCTGTGTCTTTGTTATTTTCCTGGATATGAATCCTAAGTCATTTTTACCATTTCAGAATAATAGCCATTACTCATCACAGGGCTAAGTAAGCACTTTCACACATTATCTCATTTAATCCTCAGCAGGGGGAGTTGAGAGATAGGGATTATAATCCCATTTTATAAACATGGAAACTGAACCCTAAGGGGTGAAATGACGCCCAAATTTAACTACATTGTTTGTAATGGGCAGAGCAGGAATTCATACCAATTTCTTAACTTTATGGCTGCTGTCACTTTCTAGAGGCCACACACAATATGCTAATTATAAAACATACACATATCATAAAATCAAATGGATCTAAAAGTACAATGGTCCAATCCTGTTATTTTATAAGAGGCCAACAAGTCACTGCAACCCAGATCGCCAGGCTTAGAGTTTGGTGCTAAGAGGGTCTCATTTGACCATGAGGGGGGTCTGAATCCAAGATTTTTAAGCTGTTCTTTCCCCCAACGTTATTGAACTGATCAATGTGATTGGTTAGACTAAAGTATCTCACCTGTGGCCATGAGGTGTGGTGGGTGAACATGTCAGTCATCTGAATGAGGAGGATGTTTCCTCATTAAAATCACATAGTGTGTGTGTGTGTGTGTGTGTGTGTGTGTGTGTCTGTGTCTGTGTCTGTGTATCTGTACGTGTGTCTGTGAGAGAGAGAGGGAGAAAGAGACAGGGAAGAGAGAGAGGGACCGTGTGTCTCCCCATGTACACATGGGCATTGAGGTTGGGGGTATGAAGGGACCCTCAAGTCTCACTCAGGACTTACTAACGGTGCTAATGCTATGATTTTTTGACATGAAAGGAACAGCACATTCTTTTCCAAACATTCATCCACTTAAGCACTATTTTTGTTACTAAGGATTTCTCAGGCCTTGACAAATTTACTCAGTGAACAAGCTGAGCCACCACATTACTTGATAAGACATAATTTAAAGGGAGTCATTAGAAGCAATAGCTCTAAAGGTTAAAGATACAAAGTCAATAAAAATTTGTTGAACTGTATTGAGCAGGAGTAAAAACATTTCAAAACAAGTAAGTTATTATGATTAGTTACTAATAAAACACTTGATGACTGTAAGTGGGAGCTTAAAAGGGCAAACAAACCTCAGTTTCATTTTTATACAATTAGTTATTTTAAAACTTTAAGTGTGAAATGAGTACATTTATAAACTTAAAAAATAAATTATTGATAAAATATTTACTTCTGGTAAGAATCATGCGTAAATCAGTTTTAGGGCCCGTGACCCTTAGAACCATCTTCACCAAAGAAGAGGCATGAGTAGGTATCATTTTGATTAATTACAGTCAAGGGAGAAAAATAAATGCTAATTACTATTATTTTAATAATCATAAATCATCTCTTTTTAAACTCAGATGCTCACTTGCATCAATTGTATCTCTGATTTTCCCTCCAAAAAATCAATATTGAAAATATGTTTCTTAGAATACGTCATGTCTTAGAGCTTTCTTCTTCACCTCTCTCAGTAGTTAAAAGTGTTCCAAGGAAAATTCAAATTCCTCTGTCAACATACACAACACAGCATATAACTTCGGCTACTGAAGATGACTGCAAATTCAGCACTGTTTCAACAGGAAGTGGCAATCTAAGAAGTGACACTTTAACATTTTTTAAACAGTCAGTGGCAACCATAACATCTGAGGGTAACAGCGGTCAGTGTGAAAAATGAATTCTTAGCTAGAGTTCATTTTTAATGAAATGCAAAGCCCCTAGTCCATGTATATTTGGTGAAATCAGGGCGGGGAACTTCATAGTTCTCCATAGTGCATTAGAGACTAGTTTAGACTTGGGGACAAGTTTACAGACTCTGCTATCCTCTGTCCAAGAGAGAAGCATTGTCACTCTTAGCTGGGAAGCTCTGCTGGCCTCCCAGAAGGCAGAGTAGAGTTGAGGATGTCAAGACATCGTTTGGTCATTGGAACAGACCAGCACATTTATCCTTGAACCATGTAAACCTTCATGGATCCAATACTGTTCCCTTTGGCTCCATGATTATTTTCCCTCCAAGTTATTCTTTTTAAAATCTCCCCTTGTAGCTGGAATTCTTTTTATTGTTGCTGTTAGTTGTTAGTGTTCCATTTGGAGAAAACTATATTTATTTGCATAAAATACATGCTAATTACTGTTTACTATTACTAATTGTGCAATTACTGATTACTGTTTGAGCAATTTGTGCAAATCGTAAAAGATACAAGCACCATGAGAGCCATCTACTCACCTCCTTAGAGGTCACACTGCCCCGTACAAAGTAAAAACAGCCTTTCTGTGTCATGGCCACCACATCTGATGTCAGTTGCCAAAACAACTTTTTATCCTTACTGCGAAAGCTAAGTAATTGAGGAAATGCAATTTTGATAACAGACACATGGTTAAGCAAGGGACTCACACCTTTTTTACTTTATTATTTCTTACTAGTAATGGATTTCTATCTCTAACTTGTTCCCTTAAAGTTTTATTTCACTTACAGGGGAAAACATAAGCACAACTTAACAAATCAGTAATGAAGAATTTTCGAGAGTGAGCGTGTGTTCCTCTTGCAGAGAAAAAAAGAAAGCAATCAAAGTTATTTAAATAAAAAGAGAGAGAAAAGAGGGCAAGGAATCACAAAAAAGGTACCTAAAGACAAGGCAGGATGGAAGCTGATACTAAAAAATGCCCTTTTTAATGAAATCGACATTGTAATTTTATTCGTTCAAAAATGGCACTATTTAAAGGCAACCTGGCAAAGGCAAAACTCAGCTTAGGGGCAAAGGCAGGCTCTTTTGAGGAATGAGTGGGGCTGGAGTCACGTGCCCACAGCAGGGACATGCTGGACAGTCCAGCTATGGGGCGAGAGACTTCCAAACCACCTCTCCAAACAGCAGCTTCCAACTGCTCATGATGGTGAAGGGCTAGGCCACTTGGAAACCCAGGCTGCCTGCTGTGAGCAGACAAACTGTGGAGTGCTGCTCCAAGCTCAGGCTGGCCATCGAGAACAGAGCAGCAGGTAATGCCCCCGCCTTCCCCACTTTGTTTCCCAGGATCGCCTCGTGAAATACAGAAGAATAAACTGTGGCAGGACTTTAAGAGGAAGGTAAGTTCTGTGCCAAGAGAGCATCACGGGGGGTCTGCATGAGACTGGGAGTCAAGGATGGATCATCTGAGAAGTGACTTTTAAGCAGAGACCTAAAGAATAAACAGGAATGAATTAGGTGAAGAATGGAGAAAGGAACTTTCCAGGTGGCGGGAAGAGCATGTGTAAAGACCCTGTGAACTGAAGGAAAGAGAGTGCGGTGAGGCGCTGGGGAGGCAGAGAGGGAAGGAGAGGAGAGCCAGTATTTATTAAAGGCTTCCTGTATACCAGGTATTGACCTAAGCCCTATCTATCCATCAAATCTCTTAATCCTTAGAAAAACTCTGTGATGTGCTTACCAAAGGGGAAAGAGGGGTGGGGAGGACAAATTCAGAGTATGAGATTAATAGATGCCAACTACTATGCATAAAATAGACTAGCAAGAAGGATCTACTGCATAACAACAGGGAATTATATTCAATATCCTGGAATAATCTATAACGGAAAATAATCTAAAAAATATATATATTTATATATTTATATTTATATATATAAAGCTGAATCATTACTGTACACCTGAAACTAGCACAAAATTATAAATCAATATACTTCAATAAAAAAAGTGAATCTCAATGATGGAGATACTATTATTTTCCCATTTTAAAGGTGAATAAACTGAGGCAGAGGGAGATTAAGAATTGTTTCCAAGGTCACACAGCTAGCAAGTAGAGGGACCAGAACATGAACCTCAAACCCTTAATCACTAGATCACATGGTCTATGGCACAGCCAGGCGATGCCGAGTCTTATGGGCCTTAATAAGGGTTTGGGGCTTTATTCTAAGTTCAAGGAAAGACACTGAAGATGAGGACAGTGGAAGGCAGGGGAGCCAGAGAGGACATGGAGATTCAGCAAAGAGGCTCTTGAGGCTGTCGAGGCAGCTGATGTGAAATGAGATTGTAACTTAGTTCACAGCAACCCAAAGATCAAATTGAAGACTCATTCAGAGGGGAGGGTATAGCTCAGTGGTAGAGCGTATGCTTAGTATGCATCAAGGTCCTGGGTTCAATCCCCAGCACTTCCACTGAAAAAAAAGACTCATCTAGAAAAAGTATGACTAGTCTTAGTTAACAATCCCCAAGATCAAAATTTTTCCCTGAGAGAAAAATGGTCTTGAGAAAGCAAAACGCTAATGATTTAAACATAATGTTCTGAGAAAAGAAAAAAAAATTTGGAAAAGAAGAAGTCAGTGCCTTTTGAAAACTTTTTGAAAAACATATTAAGTACACAAAGCACTTTTAGTCATAACACTTTTAGAGAATAAAAACATAATAAAATATACACCTATTTTATATGTGTATTTTAAATCTAAAATAAACATTTTAATATTTTTAAATGTTTAAAACACAAATTACAAACACTGTTGTCTTGACCCTCTCCACTGACTAGCATGTCTTCCTTTGAGGAGCAAGTCTGAGGCTGGGGAGACAAGTAACATCATTGCCAAATAGTAAATGATGAAATCTAGCACCTCCCTCCCAGCATGGTTACGAAGAAAGAATGAGTCAGTCTTGGTAAAGCATTTAAAATAGTGCCTGACCCAACACAACAGCCATAAGTGTGCTAAGTAAATAAAAAGTAGCGACCTCTAAAGTATCTATTGTTTTAAATGAATTAGAATAGAATAGAAAATAGAACGCAGTAAACAAACAGTTAAGAGTGATTACATTTTGTTAAACTTTGGTGATAGTTACCCAGGATCTCATATATGGAGGGAGGTCAAAAAGTGGGAGAAATAATGTCACACTACAGAACCTAATTCATTAATTCTTAGATTTGTCTGTTCATGTCACAAAGAAAAATGCTGCTGCAGGGGTGGACCCTGTGCCGGCAGAGACAGCTTGCACCAGCCAACGAGAGCCTGTCATGCGTACTTCTTCCCGTGACCTGTGTTCAGCCATACCACCTCGCTATCTTGAAACTGGCCACGGTGAGAGTATTCACACCAGAAAAAATTGGCAAATGCACAAATCAGGGATTTCCCCTCCCCCAGGAGAGACAGTTGTTTAAACACTGCCTAGTATACTTCTCTCTGTGCTCAAAATTCTATGAAAGTTTTCAACAAATAATAATAATTAATAACATTAATGCATTCAAAACAAATAATTCAACACCTCATCAGTTCTGCAAGACCTCGGGGGCATGCATTCACAGCTGTACACCAGAAACTGATGCGCTGCAACTGACTATATGTCAACAACAACAACAAAAATCTAAAAATAGGCATTGTACTGTTACTCAGTAAATTCAGAAGCCCTCAAATTCAGTTGCAGTTCCTTGCTGGGCATTGCATAAACCTGACCAGAAATAAATGCATCGTTTCTGAATTTTAGGCAATGTGAAATTTTAAGAGAATTCTTTTGTCTGAGGACACAGCTGGATGGCTCCACACTTTAAAGGCCATCTTCTTCTCTACCATTACTTTATAGATTCACCTAACACTGGACAAAAATAGCTAAAAACTGATAATACTGTTGATTTAAAAATATTCCAACTTCCTAAGTTTTCTAATCTTCAGCTTTTCATATGGGAACTTCTGACCATTCTCCCCTTTAATATGTGTTTAGGTCAGAGAGAGTAATTTAATTTATAATATATAAATAGAAAAATTATTTTTCTATTTTTAATATCAATGTATTATATTATGCATATTATATGCACTATAATAATCAATAATTTTATTATGTTAACAATGTAATAAGCATATAATGTTTAATATGCATTCATATATAATAAATAATAAATAATTCTAGATATTAATGTGGTTTGAAATGCCTCTACCAGGAAGTGCTTGGATACAGACCACAGTTAGGAACCCCAGCATGAGCCCAATCTGGGTGACAAAAATGGATGCATTGAGCACCTGATTCATTGCCTTTGGAGGACTTAGCTCAGCTTTAAATATACGTATTTGTTGGTATAGTTGAAACACGTACTATTATGCCCGCTAGACTGTGAGCTCCATGCAAAGGGGACTCTGCCTGCTCTCACCTACCATTGCACCCCCGGCACCTAGCAGAGTGCCTGGTATAGAACAGATCCCCCAGAAAGACTAGCTGCATCAAAGATGGGAGGAATTCTTGTTCTGGAGTCTATGACCATGAGGGAGACATGGGTATCATGGAGGAAAAAGCTGCACTAAGGCAAGTCAGCCAAAGCATCCAAACTGAGTGAAAAATAGCCCCCCTTCCCCAGCCCGATCCCCTCAAACCTCCTCCATCACCCTCCAAGTCAACAGGAAGGACTTGGGAGCCCTGCACAGAATGTACCACGCACACTGCCTTCTGCCCTGGGTCCTGGAGAGAGAGCCCTTTAAGGAAGACCACGGGACCGCTCATGCTAACAAGCCCCAGAGGACAGCTGGAGCTCCTGGCAGCGCAGCCTGGGGACCTGCCTAGCTCCATGGTAAGGGAAGACCCAGTGGCATTCACACAGCCCTCAGAGCTCTGCGGGCACGGAGGCGGAGACGGGAGAGGGCAGACTGTGACTCCAACACCAGCAGTGGTGGCGGTCATGGCAGGAGTCACCAGGCAGAGGACCAAAAGTGCCGATGTGTGATTCCAAGAAGAAAGCACTTGTGAGTTCATAGGAAGCAGCCTTTGGAACACCCATCCTGTCAGAAAGAGGGGGACTTGGGCTCCTAAAATAGCCTGTGAATGCAGAGTCTGAGCACATGGGTGTCCCCATGCATAGGACCCCACTACTAATAAACACACAATTTAAACAAAAAAATGACCCAGGGCGTCTGCCCATCAGCTCAGCAACCTATGTCACTCTTTTCAGTCCTACACAAGGAAATCTAGATACAGAGAACCATGACCTACACCTTGAACTTCCACCTGGGGCTTTAAATTCCAACTTTCGTTGGTATTATAGACTAATACATGCCGATTCTTTATGTTCCCTTATCCTTATGTCTCCCTGAAATACTTGTTTTGAAAAACATCTTGCCGTTCTTAAGAATCTCACTTTACATACTAAAACTATACATAAATGTTATTTCCTCCCTCGGAAAACATTGATGAGTAAATGTCCAATTGTTAAAATCCTGTAAAGTTGCTCTAATCAAAGGAAGTCCCAGCTTGAGTTCTGAGAGCACCTGATATCCCTTGTCATTTGGTGCAGGGATGACGGCAGTATCGTTTCTGGCCCCCATCTACACTGACCTAATCCTGACAGCTGGTGCTTCGTTAGAAGGTATAAATCAGAAATTCTACCCTTCTCTCATCCCGAGTCTGGTCAACAGCTACTTATTTCTTGAGAAGGGAAAAAAAAAAAAAACTCCTAGAGCTAACATACTTTCCTGAAACTTCCTTCTTCTAAGCAGCAAAGGGAGGGTTATAAAAGGAAATGCTCCCCCTTCTTGGCATGGCCTGAACAGTGTTCCTCATACGCACTCTCTAAACACATTGCAAAACGCATTATAGAAACCCAGCTCACACGGCTGGGCTCAGATTGTTTAAGCTATTTCTTTTTGTTAAAAAGAAGCAAAGGGGAAGTCAAAATGCCATTCCTTTTACTCAGAGAAAAGCGGTCTTTCTTTCTTTCTTTCTTTCTTTCTTTCTTTCTTTCTTTCTTTCTTTCTTTTTTCCTTTTACCTTCTGTGACATCTCTTACGTTCTATTGGGTTACGGAGCAACAGATTCCATTTCAAGGAAATCTGGAAAGGAGGTTCCTTTGGGAATTTGGATTTGATCTCTTGGTTTTTAACTTGCTATTTGTCTCAGTTTCTAACACTTCCTATAATCAAAAGCTCTCAACCAGGGTGGCCATCAGAACTGCTCGGAGAACTTCATTAAAAAAATTATAGATGCCAGGCGTTAAAATCTGGCATATCCTTTGAGCCAGAAATTGCACACGGGGGCATTTCACCTAAAGAAATTCGTCATCTGTGCGGCCGAAGTCCCTGCAGCATTTGGCCTAAGTCTCCGGGTCTTAAAGAGACTACACAGACGGAACTGGACTAGGGCCACTGAGAGATCTATTTGAAAATCCTACGCTGCCAACATCATACCTGGCACCTCGTACTGATGTGACAGTGGAAACCGCCTCCTCCGAAGAGCTGTGACGTTTTCCACGCAAATAGCCTGTTGATCTCATTGCTAGCAAGTCATGTCTGACTACGCAGCGATCCCCAATGTAGCCAAGACCTCCTGTCGCCGGGTTTGTACACCCCCCGATGGCCCCTTCCACGTTTGTCTGCGTGTGCAGCCAGTCCATAATAGTCCGTGTCTGCGGCAAACCTTGTCGCCCAGGAGTCTGGGCATGCGCAGACACTCGGGGTCTTCTGAGGACACTGTGCTCATCATCCTGGTATCATTCGGCCGTCGTCCAGAGGCAGTTAACTCTCTGTGTCCCCAGCCTGTGCTCTGCTAGTCGCCTCGCCGAGAGGCTGCGGAATACACGGCACAGGGTCCCCGGAAACAGAGCGCACTCGCACCATCCGCGTACGTGGGCTTAACCATGGCTCCTCTCTCCTGCCCGACTCACCCACGCATCACCTTACTTATTTTAACCACAGCCTTGTCTTTATCTTCTCAACCCTTTTCACTTCTGAACAAGTCATAATAGTAGTGGCTAAAAACTAGGGGGCATCTAGTCACCCAACAACAGGAGGTGAGTTAGTAAGTCACGGCTCATGAATACTATGGAATATTATTCAACCAATAAAAATGATGCAGTAGATGTAATAACAAGAATGATAACCCACCATACATTGCTAAGAAAGAAAAATTAAAAAGTCACAAAACAGGTTTTCTTAAGAATGCCCGTCAAGATGCTATCAGTTATAAACCTCCAGTGTGTAGGATTATGGTTGATTTCCATTTTCTTCTTTTTTGTTTATGTCTATTTGATAACCTTTTGAAATAAATATGGATTATTTTGAAAAAAATAGAAAATATTAAACATTAAAAAAATTCAAAATGGAATGTTGGAAATGTCTGATTTTGGGATGTGTTGGGCCTGGGATAGTCCTGCTCTGGCGGCTCAGTTGAATTGGATTGGACTGGATTGCATCATGCCCCAGAGCAACGGCTGTCACAAGACCTTGGATGAGGGAACACTTCCTCTAGGTGTTGCAGTGTCGTGACTCTTAGGGAACCAGTGGCTGGAGATGTTGAGAACTGGCCACCTGAGTTATAGCACCACCCTGGATATAGGTAGGTAGAGCCCAGGACTCTAAATGAGGTCCTAGACTGATTTTCAGACATTTAGCAGAAGAACTATTTTTTCAAATGAAATCGTACTCAAAATACCAACCCTTAAGCAAACAAGAATTGTGTTGTTCTGGTTGAAGGAGGAATTGGGGCATCCAGAGACCCCAGTTCAGCCTCCCCTTCCTGCCCTCCCTGCAACCAGAAGTTGTTAGAGTAGTTCTTGAAGCAGCTCTGGAGGTTTCCAAATTGACTGTTTGAAAGCCAACAGTTGTTGGTCTTAAGAGGGCAACTTCTATTCCAGCAACAGGTTTGCCCACTCAGTGCGAGAAATCCAACCAAAGTTATTTTTACCTCCCAAACACATACACCTGAGTTTCTTGAGACCCAACCTTCCTTCTGTGGAGCAAGTGTCTTCATCATCTTTGCCTACAAACTCCTACAAATTCCAGATATTTCCTTCAGTCTTCTGACCTCCAATGCCTTAGGTAAAATGAAGTTTTCCTTCACCTGTGGTCCCTGAGCACTTTAACCATGACACCCTGCTACACTGCTTTGTAACGTGGTGCCTGAGCTGGGCTCACACTATTCAAATGAATCCTGCAGGTAGGAGTGAAAACTTAACTCCCTAACCATGGATTCCCCCTGTGTGTCTGCAGTCACTGGCTTACATGGGAATTAAGAAATCTCAGTGAGGGAGTCAGGACCATGGTTTGAGGTTCAGACAATATAGGGAAGGCTAATGTAAGGAGACACTACGAGACTCTATGGAAAAAAGCTACTTCCAAAGAAGGAGGAGTCTGGCTCTACCAGAATCAGCCACACAACCTAGTAGTAGGAGAGGAAATGGTGGTTTCCAATGGAGGAGAATGGCCATTAATAAAAGCATTAAAGCCCAGCCAGTCTGTTAGTACATATACATCCTAGAGATAAAAGGCTTGTGCTTCCAAATGAAAATAGCTATTCCATGACTCTGTTTGGAACCTCTTCTAGAAAAAGAGAACTTAGTGGAGTGAAGTCAGTATTCCAATGGTAGAGAAAAGGTAATCAGTCAAAATCACCAGCAGAGCATCAGGCAATATCCCAGAGGCAAGAAGCAGTAGTAGCGAAAGGAGAAAGCTAGAAAAGGGTCCCTGATCATAAGAAGCAGTAGTAGCAAGGGTGTGTGGAGCAGAGAGTCTAGCGAAGTGGTGGGAAAAGAGCCACCAAGTTGTCTGTACATGAGAACGATGACTGGGTGGAAAGCAGGGGCAGCAGGATATTCAACAGTCTGGACCAACAAATGAGAGCACAGGAGACCCACGTTGGGTCTGGTTGCAAAATGTGAGAGGGAACCATATGGGAGAGGGAGAGAGATGGAAGTCCAGGCACTAACAGCTTGGTATTGAGCTAGCAGAACTCATTTGGAAACGTTAAGGTGTGCTCATGTGTACCCACACACTAGTAAGAGCTGGGGACACTCAGGCTATGTTTTGTATTCTTATTATTTGTTCCCATGACTGGGGCTTGACATTATTAGGTACTAGGTACTTCGGTGAGATTGCTATGCCTCAGAGATCTATGTACCAGAAAATATCCCCAAGTGAGCCCCAGTCTACGTGAAATGACACACTTAGATGTTAATGGCATGTTAATTCCCTGATACTGAGGTATTGCAACTGGTAATAGGTTAGCAGAAAGGATTCATTGGACTAGCGAAGACTGCTTTAAGCATGAGCATATGTCAAATGCAGAACTTTTATTTTAAAATTTAGAAAAAGAAAAGCTACTCAAAGATCAAACTTTGGTAGCTTGGAATTAAGGTGATTAAGAAATGTTAAGAGTGTCCACAAATCCAAACATGATAGATGACCTTAGTTTCATCTAGAAAAAGGTCAAAGCTGCTACAAGTTGACAAGTATGTATGCATTTCAAACTATCCAGACAGAGCAAAGAACAGAATATATTTTCTTTCCCAACATTTTCTACAGGGAGTCAAATTATTCTACACTTCGTTTGTCACCCACCCCTATCCTACTGCTTTGATTCTGAGACAGCACATGCACTGGAACCATATTTACAGCATACTTGCTTATGTTCAGATTTATGTATTATAATTTATGTTTTTGAATTTATGCATTAATTTATGTTCCAGAGAATAAATTTACATTCCCTGGATTCACAAGTCACACAATTGATTTTATTAGTATGACTGTTAAAATGAGTATAGGAGACTATTGGAGTTCAAAGTTTGCATAAAAATCAAATAGATGTATAATTAATATTTACAAAGGTATTTTGAATGAATGCTAGCTTTTTGCGGTGTGACTTTTATTAAATGGTGGAATTAGTAAACCAGACATTAACTCTCCTAAGTTTGAGCAGAAAAGAGTTTGAGAAGGAGGCTCTTTAACTAAGAAGAAGCAGTTGTACAAGATGCTCTAGGGTCTTCTCCCCAAGACTGACTTCTTCCTTGGGGTTCTCTTATTTTGATTCTCTCATCATCATGACTTCTGAATACAAGGCAATCTACCTTTTTAAAATCCAATTGATCACTTAAAGTATAAAATGCCAATAACTTATTCCCAAAAATATATGTGTGTAATTTTTTCTAGTGGAAGGAGATTTTCACTTAAAACTGAGAAAGTTCACATTAACATGGAAAATACAGGCTAATTAAAAGCAGTCCAATTTCAAAATAGTCTTGTGTTGTTAAGGAGCCTAGAGAAGTAGCGTAGGGTTTGGTAATTCTCAAGCTTCCTCAGTTTAAGATGGATACCCTTGGCTGTGGAGGGCAGGTGTCCCTTGGGAGTAACTTTTCCCTAACGGATTTACTGGCTGCCATCTTATCATGTCAACTGTGTTATGTTCAACATAAGAGCCTATCATCTCCCACCCAAGGACAAAGTACAAAATATAAAGCTCAGAGTCACAGATTTTCTGGTGGCCTCTAACTCAGTTTTGTGTTATAATCTGAGGAGCGAGAGTGACTGGAGGAGTTGTGATTCACGATAAATGATTCTCTGGCATTTCCCCTCCTGTCTGTAGTAGTCAGCCCTATGACTCGCTCAGTTTACCCCACCCAGCCCATCAGCAAATGATTAGACAAAACCCAGCCATTTCAAGTGCAAAGTCTTAGTCATACAATAACCACATTACACAAATATTGTAAAGTAAACAGAGATACCATCACACAAAATTAAATGCAAGTTGAGGGGATTTATGACTGACCAGACAAAACATTAGTGAGCAAAATACCTTTTTTAAAAGGCCAACCTATATTTAGTTACAACTGTTCCCTTTGGAGGAATGTGGCATATCTTGGTTTTATCAGTGTGATCTTTAGCTTTTTGACAATCCACAATTAAAAACACATAAATCTCTAGTACATATCTTCAGTAGTCATACTAATTCCTGTTAGCTAAGGTATCCAAAAATAAACTATTTATTCATCTAAACTTAAGGTTTTAAGAGAGTTCTAAAAATACAAATTTATAAAAATTTACTTACATAATTTTCTTGTTAAACACAAATAATTTGGTATGAAATTTGGTAACTTTATTCATTTATCAGTACTATCAAAATGTAAAAAGGAAATAAGAATAGCTGTATAGCTACCAAAGTAGGTTTAAAGATAATTATATTTAGATATCTTCATTTGTAATCTTCTATCTGTAATGTTAGCTCTTAAAAAATATCATTAAATGTGTGAACAGAAAATAGAGCAGCAGAAACGTATGTCAAGCTTCTAAAAATATTTATATTTAAAAGAATACTTACTCTTTAGCTGCCCTCTAAGAGGATATGTCCTGAGTTTTTCAATAATATCAACCACGATCAAGCAAGTCAGAACCAGAGAGACTGGCAGGTCAGGTAACATATCAGGTAACACGGCAGAACCATTAACATTCTTCTGAACCTGTTTTCAGAAGACCATTTAGAAGCATTAAATTTTTGTGCTTTCTTTGTTCAAAATTCTTTGAGATGTCTGAAAGTAGTGTTAAATTAATTATAAATACATTTACTATAAGATTAGAGGCCTTGTTTTCAGCCTTTTAGGTGTTCAGCCCCACAAGGTTTTGAATCATTTCTAAAGATGTATTAAGGATTCTTATCAATGGAAGAGCTTTCAGTTAAAGATAGAACTTGGCAAAATGTAAAAATATAACAGTAGGTTCCTGGAATACTGGAACGGCGAACCTTTCCCAACCCTGCTGCTAAACAGAACCTTTGAGAGTCCTAGCTCAAAGAGCCAGGGGGACAAATATTAGAGTGCTGGGTCTTCCAAGGAGAGAGAGCTGGGTAAACCAAGCTAGGTTTCGGATCACTTCCTTCATCTGTTTAAGGTATCTACAAAAAAGCCTATGGCAAACATCATGTTAATGGTAATATGTTAAGAGTTTTCCCTCTGAGATCAGGGAGAAGACAAAGGTTACATTATGACCATTTCTGTTTGACATTGTCCTAGAGGTCTTAGCCAGTGTAATAAGGCAAGAGAAAGAAATAAGCAGTATAAGTATTGGAAGGAAATAAAAACAAAATATCATTATGTATAGATTATATGATTGTATATGGAGAAATTCTCCCCAAAATGAATAAGTTATTTCTACATAGCAACAACAAAGAGAAAGTAAGGTTTTAAAAAAATGACGCCATTTGATACATCAATGAAAATTCCAATATTTTTTGTGGAAAATGGCAAGCTGATTCTAAAATTTATATGGAAATACAAAGGGCAAGACATTCTAGAAGAAAAAAAAAAAGAAGATATAAAGGTTTTCTCTTCTGGATTAAAAAGAGCTATTATAAAGCTACAAGAATCAATACAGTGTGGTGTTGGCATAGGAATAGAAAAGTAGGCAATGGAACACAACAGAAAGCTCAGAATAGACCATGTACACACACATCTGATTTATAACAAAAGTAGCACTGCAGAGAAATGTCACAAGGACATACTTTTTAATAAATGGTGTTTAGTCCTTTAGATATTATTTGGAAAAAAAAAAACCTTGGTTCCCTACTGAGCAACATACACAAAAATTAGTTCCAAATGGATTATGAATCTAAAAGAGAATGACAAAACGATATAGCCTCCAAAATATAATACAGGAGAGTATCTTCAGGACTTCAAGTTTCAGATTCACAATATGACAAAATCTTCTCAAATAAGTTACCAAAAGCAATATCTATAAAGGAAAGAAATTGATACACTGGACTATTTTAAAATTAAGAACTTCTCTTCATCAGAAAAAGATATCATTAACAGCATGAAGTCACAGAATGAGAAGATATTTGCACTATATATAATCAACAAAGGTCTTGAAATCTGAATATACAAATAATTTTTTCAAATCCATTTTTAAAAGATAAGCAACACATGATGGAAAAAAATGAGCAAGATGAAAAATATGCTAAATCTCATCACTTACTGGGGAAATGCAATTGAAAATGACATTGAAATTCAAGAATATACTCACATGAATGTTTAAAATAAAAAGACTTACAAAGTAAGTGCTGGTGAGGGTGGGGAGCAACGTGATTGCTCATTCTCTGCTAGTGGGAGGCTAAATTAGCATCATCTCTTTGGAAAATCGGCAGTGTCTGCTACAACTGAGCAGTTGAATATGTCTTATGATCCATCAGTTCTGCTCCTGCACATTTAACCTACTCAGATGCTTACACATGGGCACCAAGAGACACATTCAAGTATGTTCATAGCAGCATTATTTATAATAGCCAAAACTGGAAACTAAAATGGCTGTCAAGAATAGAATTAATGAATAAATTGTGATATATTCATATAATGAAATACTCTACAGGGATGAAAAAAATGAACTACAGCTATACACAAAACATGAGTGACCCATACTTCTGAATACAAGGAGAGACACATATTAGATGGATGGATAGATAGATAGACAGACAAACAGACAGGTAGTGGATAATTTGATTTCCCTTTATAAAGCTTTCAAAAACAGATAAACTAATCTGTGATATTAGAAGTTAAGGTAGAAGCTGCCTTTGGGGAGGATGGAGAGTATGGAGTATGGAGGTGGCTTTGAAATAGCTGGCAAAGTTTCATTTTTTGACCTGAATGGTATTTCCACAGGGGTTTGCTTTATGGTATCCCATTAACATTGCATATTTATGCTGTGTGAACTTTCTGTTCATGTGTTATGCTTCAATGAAAAATTAAATAAGGAAAAAAGGAAAGAAAAATATGTAGCTGTGGGTGGGACATAACGGGAAAGAACCCCAAAAAAGGGGGTTCAAATGACAGACTATCATCTATGAGAGTGGTGTTCCTTGAAAGTTTGTAAACTGAATTTTTGAAGCTCTTGGGGACCATCCAAGTGCTTTACAAGGTCTTTGGGGAGGAAGGAGGAGAAAATGATAAATCCAAATTAAAATATTCATGTGTTGCAGTTTGATGCAAAGTACATCTGTGTGGCCTTCCAAGATTACTTTATGCTTTCATCGATGGTCCTAATGCTGTATTTAGGACATCTTCTAATGGTCATGTAATTTCTAATGGTAGATCACTCAGTACTCATCGCTCTCCCAGCACTGTTCATACTGATTCTAACTGCCTGTTTATTTTTCTCTCTAATGTCAACAAATAATTACTGAAGGCCAGAGACTCTGTCAAAATTTTTGAGGGCTCTACCCTCTGTACCTAACACTGTGCTTGGCATGTAACATGCACTTAATGACTACCTACTCAACATGTAAATGAAAATTTAATTAATTAATTAAAATGATATCTTTCACAGCACCTTGCAAATTAATAGGATTAGCGGGGCATTCAGCTTTGAACTTCTCAGGTAATAAAGTTCTCACAGCCTGCAAGTTCTGCCTCCAATATTCCTGAACTGCCGGTGCCTATCCAACTATCCATCAGGGTCCCTTTGAAGCTGCATTTAGTTGAAACGTAAATTTAAACTTATTGTTAAATAAATATCATGTACAAATTATTTGTCAATGGACATATTACCAAACGTCTTAGCATGAGAGTGGTTGTTCCTTTGGATACTGTTTTATTCCATTTAGAACTGAGGACACTCATGAAAAACATCAGGTCAGAAGAAACAAATGTGGATCTACTCTCAAATTCTTTGCTTTTTTATTATTTGCAAATAACATTCCTTTCTCACTTACCCAAACACAGAAGCAGTTTTTTTTTTTTAATTGGCTGCTAGACCTTCCTTCACAATCACAGAGGTAACAATGATCTTAGCATTTTAAATATATATATTGCAACATGGAAGAAGATGGGAGAAAATTAACTTAAAGAAACTTGTTGGGCACACCTCTCTAAAAAGTTTTAATAACAAAGGACATTGTAAAATCTCAAAATCTTGCAGAAGAAGAAATTAAAATTCCATACCTCAGTCACTGCTATGGAAAAGCTGAAGCTGGGAAGTGTGGTGAGTACTACACACATCACCATAACAGGTCTCCTAGCAAAGGAGAAAAAATAAGCAAAAGCAATAATGTACAAGATCAACAGTTCCTGTTAACATGTTGCCAATTTTGCAGTTCCTGTTTCATTCATCTATAGTTTTTCTAAGAAGTGACTGCTTCCCCATTTCCATTTCCCAAATGTTTGAGTGTGGCAAAGGGGAACACACACACACAAACCAGGATGCTTTTCTAGAAAAAAAGGTGTGAGAGATTTCTAGTCAATGAGCAAACTGCCTACTGCTAAGAGCATCACAGTGCAGGAAAAATGACACTCAATAATTTCATAATTCATTCACCAGAATCCTGCCCAAGAATTCAGGCTCTGGCAACAAACTGCAAAAAACGAACAGCATGACTTTCTCAAGTGACACCAGACCCTATGTTATAAAATTGATTTCTCAAAAAATACACTCAGAGACGACACAGTATTGGATACTTCAAGTTGACTTAAAGTGAAAACACCTGGATTGTTTTTCACTTGAACCAAAGTTTTTAAAAAATCAAATACACAAAAAGATCACATAATTTTTCAAAATGTTTTTTGGACCACTTCTTAAGCCTTGCATGATCAAGGAATCAAATACTTATTGTGATACAATATGCAATGTTCTATGCAATATTCTATTTCATGAGAGAATTAAAATGTATATTTAGCATCACTAATTTATGCGAAGATAAAATGTACTCAGTTTTTCTATAATGAGTTATTTACCTCCTCTTTCCTTAAATACATACTAAACTAATTACATTTATAGGATTGTATGTGTTTAAGTACAAAAAGTGTTGGAGTCTTTCAAATGTGACTTAGAATTTCTCCTTGGTCCAGCCACGTCTCCCTCCATCCCAGCCCCATCTTAGATGTTCTAGCGATAGATACTAGATGGGGGTGGGATAGCCACTCTGTCATAGCCAGACCCAGTATGACCTGCTCAAACCAGAGGTATGATGAAATTTTAAATGGGATCGAGGTTCCCACAGTGCTCAGCTCTCTGAGACTGGCTAGGGTATTCATAGAGTCCTCTTCCCACTTGATCTCTAAAAGATGAGTGCCCCCAGGGGTTATTCCTGAACTTCTTCTTTGTATTATCTCCCTCAATTATCTCAGCCACTCCCATGGCTTTAAATACCAACCACTTGCCCATGACTCCCAAATATATTATAATATATACATACTAGCCTCCATCTTGAGCTCTGGGCATGTACATGCAACTGTCTACATGGCACCTCCACTTGGGTGTCTAATTGGCAACTCAGACTTAACATGCCACCCACGTTCTTCTCCATACCTGTTCCAATCATCCTGAAATCTTGTCTGATTGACTGCCAACATACATTTCAAATCATCCTCTGATAACACCCTGGTTCATTCACAAGCATCTCTCATCTGCAGTATTTCGTAACCGGTTTCCTGTTAGTGCCTCTTCTTGCCTAGCGATATTTTCTCCCTAAAGCGAAATGCTGGGAGGACTGGAGTAGGGGAGTTATTGTTCAATGCGTACAGACTCTCAGGTCTGCACGATGAAGAGGGTTCTGTGGGTGGATGGTGGTGATGGTACCACACCCATGTGAATGTACAAAAGGCCAATGCTCTGTGCACTTAAAAATGGATAAGATGGCAAATTTTATGTATATTTTACCACAAAATACACTCTGTGTATTTTAGAGATTTTAAAAAATCTTCACTGATAGATAAACAAGTTTATACTGTATAGCACAGGAACTGTATTCAATATCTTGTAGTAACTTATGGTGAAAGAGAATATGAAATGAATATATGTATGTTCCTGTATGACAGAAGCATTGTGCTGTACACCAGAAATTGACACAACATTGTAAATCGACTATACTTCAACAAAAATATATATTTTAAAAAATAAAATAAAGCAACTACTTGAACACACACACACACACAAAATCTCCAATGGATGAGTAATGTAATTAGAATAAAATTGAACCCTATGGCCATCGCCTACATGTTCTAAATGATGTGGTTTTTCTTATTTCTCCTACTCTCTTCACTTTCTTCTGCCTCTTCCCTGACACCTACTTAGCCCCAGCCATACGACCCTCTGGTTATTCAGGGATCACACCAAGCTTGCCCCACCCTCAAGTCTTACACTGGCTATTCCTTTTTGCCCCGGAGTCTCTACTCCTAGACTTCCCATGTCTGGCTTCCTTTGTCATATATGTGTATATATACATATGGTTGGTTTTTTGCAGCCTTATGACTACCTGAAACTCTGCCGATTATTTCTTTTCTTATTTATTTGTTTGTCACACTCTTTGCCTATAAGCAAGATAAGTTCCAAGGGAGCAGGTGCCTTATCTGAGTTGTTTACTACTTTACCTCTAGCGTTTAGAACAGTGTTTCCAACCTTTTTTGTACAGTAAACTTCCTGAGAATCTGGTAAATCCTATGAAAGCCTCTCAGAATACAATTTTTTAAATGCATAATAGACACAGACTTACAAAACAAAGCAATTATGTTGAAATACAGTTATCCACGTCCTTGTAACATTTTGATATGGTAATATATACACCTATCTAAGAACACATTGTTTTCTTATTTTCTTTGGGGTGCTCAAGATCGAGTGGAAACTTTAGTCGCTCATAACTTCAAGATAGTGAAGATCACAAACCATATTCTGAAGTATCTGCAACAGTTGTAATGCGATATGAAAAAAATCTACGTAATAAATTTACAGATCCTGCTCTGCAACTGTGGTTTTTAGCAACGTTCATAACAGAAAGAAATGCTACTTTCAATTAGAGGTTAGTGAAAATAGAGATGTAACTTGTTTCTCATCCAAGTTCAAGAACCCCATAATGCTGGAGAATGCCAACACACAGCACACATAGCAAGAATTCAATAAATACTAAATGAATGAGTGGAATAGTTAATAAGTGAATGCCAATCCAAATCTATGTTTTATTTAGTCAGAAATACTGCTAATCTGTATTTGAAAATCTTGATTTACTGCTAACACATGTTCATAATTTGTTAAGAGTGTTATGGGTTGAACTGTGTCCTCCCAAAAAGATATGGTAAAGTCCCAACCCCCGGACCTCAGAATGTTACCTTTTTTGGAAATGGGGTTTTTACAGAGGTTATAAGTTTACAATGAGGTCATTAGGGCAGGTCCTGCCCCAATAAGACCAGTGTCCTTATAAAAAAGGAAAATTTGGAGACAGGTATGTACAGAAGGAAGATTACGTGAAGACACACAGGAAGATGTCATGTGAAGATGAAGGCAGAAATCAGGGTGATGCATTTATAAGCCAAGCATTGCCAAAGATTGCCAGCAAACCATCAGAGGCTAGGAGGGAGGCCTGGAACCCCTCACAGCCTCACAGCCCTCAGAAGAAACCAAACCTGTCAACAACTTAATCTCGAACTTCTAGCTTCCAGAATGGGTAGACAGTACATTTCTGTTGTTTAAACTACCCACTCAGAAGTCCTCTGTTATGTCAGTCTTAGCAAATGAACAGATTTTGCTATAGGGAAGTGAGATACTGCTGTAACAAATACCAAAAAATGTGGAAGTGGTTCTGGAATTGGGTAATGGAAAGAGTCTGGAAGAGTCCAAAGATGCACGATAGAAAAAGGCTGGGTCTCTCAGAAGAGACTATTAGCAGAAACATGGAAGTTAAAGGAGAGTCTGGTGAGAGGTCAGAAGGAAAAGGGGAGAGCTAGGAAAGAGTAAAAAAAATAAACTATTGGGGGGAGGGTATAGCTTAGTGATAGAGCACATGCTTAGCCTGTACAAGGTCCTCGGTTCAATCCCCAGTACCTCCATTAAAATAAGTAAGGGAGGAGTGTATAGCTCAGTGGTAGAGTGCATGCTTAGTATGCATGAGGTCCTGAGTTCAATCCCCAGTACCTCCTCCTCCAAAAATAAATAAACCTAATTACCCCCCCACCATCCTGCCAAAATTTTAAAAAATTTAAATAATACAATAATAAATAAATATTTTAATAAAATAAATAAACAATCCTAATTACTTCCCCCCAAAATGAGAACAAAAAAATTAATAAATTGAATTTTTTAAAAATCTCTATCATCCTAGAAGATACAAATATTGTTATGAACAGAAAGTTGGTAGAAATATGCATGTTAAAAGTGCTTCTGGTGATGTCTCAGGCAGAAATGAAGACCATGTTATTGGAAACTGGAGGAAAGGTGATCCTTTTTATAAAGTGGAAGCAAACTTGGCTGAAAGGTGTTTTGTTGGGTAGAAAGTAGAACTTGTAAGCAATGAACTTAGATGCTTCGCTGAGGAGATTTCTAAGCAAAATGTCAAAGGCTCTGCCTGGTTTCTCCTTGATGACTACAGTAAAAGGCAAGAGACACACTGAAGAGGGAACTGTTAAGCAAAAAGGGGTCAGAACTTGAAGATTCAGAAAAATTCTCAGCCTATTCTGCAGAAAAAAAAAAAAAGCAGAAAAAATGAGAGGGCATGTTCTGGAGAGAACTCTAAGGGTGTGGCTTGTGAATCCATTCAACCACCTCAGCAGAAATACTGACAGCTTGCACTGAAGGGGGATGGGGTGAAACGAAGGAAGACTTCCGGGATACAACAGGCAGGAAACAGGCTAATAGAAGCTATCTGGCTGCTAATATGTACTATCCTTCAAGAAAAGGAAGAATGACTTGATGGTGCTTCAGATGCAAGAGAAGCTGCCACGGCCACCAGGGTCTCCCTTCTCAGATCCAGAGGGTGGGGCTGCTTCCCTTGGCCAACTGGGTGGAGCCCCCACCCTGATGACCCCAGAGAACAGAGTGTTCAGGCACAGAGGTTTATTCTCAAGCCTTAACATTTAATGAAATTTGTCCTGCCAGGTCTTGGATTTGCCTGGGACCCATGACTTCTTTCTTCCTTCCAATTTCTCCACTTTGGAATGGGAACGTCTATCCTATGCCAGTCCCACCATTCTATTCTGGAAGCAAGTAACTTGTTGCCTGGTTTTACAGGTATACAGGTGGGGAGGAATTATGCCCCAAGATGAACTATATCCCAACCATTACCTATAATTGATGTGGATGGTTTAGACGATGAGTTTGGGGACTCTGAGTTAGTCATGTTAGGAGAGATTTTGGACTTAAGGTTGATGCTGGAATGATCAAAAGTTTTGGAGATGCTGGGATGGAGTGAATCTATCTTGCATATGGGAAGAATATGAATTTGGGTTCAGGGGCAGAAAGCTGACTGTTTTGGGTTCAGTTATGTTCCCTGAAAGAGACATGTTGACGTCCCAACACTCAGTACCTCAGAATGTGCCTATACCTGGAAATTGGATATTTACTGAGGTAATAAGTTAATATGAATTCATCAGGGTGGACTCTAATGTAACATGACTGGTGTCCTTATAAGGAAGGAAATTTTGAAGAACCGTTGCCTACCTTTCAAGGCTCCCCACAATCTGGTCTTAACTCTCCAATAATAACGCTCCCACTTCCTGCACTAGCCCTAGTGAGCGTATACTCTGTGCCAAGCACTGTGGGAAACCATTTCACAGACATTACACGAACCCCACAATGGTGCTGGCTGAGTCGGGGATCATCCTATTTTACAGATGGAGAAACTCATGAGGAAGTTTTCATTGATTTGCCCCACAGGTCCTACAGACAGAAGGTGAAAGATGAGTTCTAGCCCAGGTCTTTCTAACTCCAAAACTCACACTCCGACCCGCTCTGCAACACTGCCCAGCTGAGCTCTCTTTACTCCCTCGTTTCTCAGCAAGTTGGTCTTCTCCCGCCCCTTAAAGAATTCATAGTTGTTCTTAACATCAAATCATTACTCATAGTCCTCACCCCCTATGGACCGTCTTCCCACTCCAATCTTTTCAAGCTCAGCTCAAATCCAGCTGTCCTTGTGAGACTTTCTCTGACTACTCCAAAGCACAGTGTTCTCTTAGGAAACCTGAGTCCACACACCCCGTGTATGGAACACCTGCTAAGTATGTGAGCAGATGGGGCGGGATAAGGAAGGAAGGAGGATGAATCCAAAAGGGCACCTTCCCTACTGTCAGTACTGTTTATTTTTGTTTTTGTTTTTTAGCATTTTTAGACTGATTTCTTTCACTGTGTAAGCATTAAATCTTTTTTTTAACATTTTTTATTGATTTATAATCATTTTACAATGTTGTGTCAAATTCCAGTGTAGAGCACAATTTTTCAGTTACACATGAACATATATGTATATTCATTGTCACATTTTTTTGTGTATGAGCTACCATAAGATCCTATTGTCAATACTAAGTTTTAATGACTCTCTTCTCTGGGCTAATGAAGAACTTGTGATGGGTCATATAATATTTACTGATTTAAGGTATATTGTTTTATACTACTTTCTAAGTTTTTTCATGCATAACTGTGCAGTCTCCACAGTAGACCACAAGCTTCCTGAAAAGGGAGAAAAAATAGGCAGGTCTTCCCCCACAGTAGCCTGGGAACAATGCTGGTGGGAATGAAGACTCTGTGTAAGGAGGTAGTTTGGAAAAGTAAATAGAGGTCAGACAGTGGATGGTCGCAATGCCAGGTTAAGTCCTAGGATATGGTGACTGGTATACCTGATGTCTGCATGTGGTACTCAGTAAATGTGTCCTAAAAGAGGAACTGAGTGAATGAGAAGTGGAAACTGAGAGGAAATTCATTGCTGTTCGAAAAAAACTCTGAGAGTGACCTACTAGATTACTTCAACCTGGAGGATTTCTAGTGAAACTGTGCCATTTAACACATTTAGTAACTCTTGGGAGATGAGGAAGTCAGATGACACAAAATCAAATGGGACATGTAGCATTTTGAATGACACAATTAGGATTTGGAAGACTGAAATTTATTAGAAAGCTTGGCTAAAACCAATATATAGGCAGACCTTGTTTTACTGCACTTTGCAATAAATTGAAGGTTTGTGCTATCAGTGAGACCACACTCAGATATTAATAAGCCAGCCAGCCTTCCAAGGAGCTGTCCAAAAGAGTAAAAGGTCCAGAAATCACAGGACAAGAATAATTGATGGAGGGGGGTTGGTATAGCTCAGTGGTAGAGTTCATGCTTGGCATACACAAGGTCCTGGGTTCAACACCTCCGTTAGAGAAAAAAAAAAAAGAGTAACTGATGGACACTGGAAAAGAGAAGACTTAACAGACTGGGATGCCGTGTGGCTGAGATGGCAGAGCAGCGCAGCTATCTTCAAATATTCAAAAAGCTTTAATATAGATACAGTGAGTTCAGTGAGGGAGTCATCATCATATAAGTGACAGTTTATATTACAAGAGCCAAAGAGAGTGCTTGAAAAGCAATAAAAAGGGGAAATCAAGGAGCGATAGGTAAAGCTTCTGGTCATGGCCAAATTCACTGGCATATAAAGGCGGGCAGATAAGATGAAGTCTACAAAGAAGACAGAAAGGAAGCTACATGGGGGCAGATTTTACTTGAATATAGGAGATAAGGAAGCCTATTCTCATAATTAGAGACACAGGAAGTCATGTATTCCCTTTAAAATCAGAAGCAGACTATCTGTATTGTGAGAAACAGTGTCATAGGTGAACTCTAAGGTGCCTTCCAGCTCGAGGATTCTATGGTATAATGTCAACACTGAATTCTACAAGCAAGGGGAAGAATAGATTTCTACAGGTGGAACTGGCATGCAGACAACTTCTTCCAAGAACATTATTACTCTGTCAGCAAGGACAGGGAGGGAATGAGGGAGACAGAAGAAGCAAAAGTCAAGGACATAAGCTTGTGAAGGTTGCCTGAGTCCCAGCCTGTTCATCAAATACTCTTCATGCTTCCTTGACCAACAGCTGTCAGAACAAGTGATCTGACATCGGATCTGAACAGGTGAGAAGTTGGGGAACCATGCCAGACACTCAAGTGTATGGTGGCCCTGGAAATGAGTGTCTATCTGGGGCGAGGAAAACAGCCATGGAGTGCAAGGTGCCAATGAAATAGAGATGAAAGAGGAGGAACTAATGGAATCTGGTGACTTATTGCATATGCTGGGAGAAGAAAGCAAAAGTGAGTACACTCATGCTGATTGACTAGAGATGGTGGGACAAGAATAGAAAGCCTGAGGTCAAGTACGAGAAACTGGTATCTTCTGAATGTTTCTGCAGATGACAGACACGCTGAGAGAAATGGCAGTGCTCTGGGAAGAAGTAACTGTTAAGCACCAACGCTGACTCAGCCACGACCTTCTCAGAGGTGCTGGGAAGAGCGAGCTCTCTTCTCAGGTTAACCCATCACTTGTGTATGCTGCTGTGGAACAGGAAGGTGCTCAGACCCTGGACACCCTGGCGTTGGTCTTTGCTCCACTACTCACCGGCTGTGTGGTCTTTGAACCTCTGGGCCCCAATTTCCTCATTTGTAAAATGGACACTGTAAGTGTTCGTATTCGTAAAGGTCAGAGAATTAACTAAAATAATACAGGCAGTGTGTTTACAACTATTCTTGGTATATAGTCATCGTTCAATAAATATTTGCTCTTATTTTACTACGATGACAACTATATTACTGCTATTACTGCTACTACTGCTGCTGCCACTGTTACTACTACTACCACCATTACTGCTATTACTATTACTACCACCAGTACTATTACTACTACTAATACTACCACAATTACTGCTACCACTATTACTACCATCACCACCACTACCACTATTACTATTACTACCACTACTACTGCTGCTGATGCAGCTGCTGTCCCTGCTGCTGCTACTACTGCCCCCTAAAACAAATCAACAGCAAACCTTGAGGAATATGTTAAGCATTTAAACAAGGTAAAAATGTTCCAAAATGTTGGAGTCTTTCTAACTTCGCGCTGCCCACAATTCTGACATGTCATGATCTAAAGTAATTATTCTCTGAAAGATGAGCGAATCCCTGAACAATAACCCTAGCTCCCACAGCAGTCTGGGAATCCCCACAAGTCCTCCAGGATGATTCTTCCCCAAGGTACCCTCCCCGTGGAAATCTGCCCCAGTTTCAGGCTGGATTTGTAGCTCAATGGTATCCCAGGCAAGGATTCCTCTTATTTACTGGGATATACCATATAATGTGGATATAAATAGCTTTCCTTCATTCCTCAAACCATTTCCCTAGTCTATTATAAATTATGACAGGCATCCCCATAAAGGAACAATCATTCTGAAAGAATGAGGAAGTGTTCAGCAAGAGCACAGGAAAGAGCACTGGATTAAAGTTCAGACTCTAATGTTGATTTAGTGTGTGTGTCTTAAGCTCTCTGACACTGTTTCCTCCCTTATAAAATGGGAATTATGTGCACTCGGTCAACTTCACAACCCTGGTGGGCAGGTCAAGTGAGAAAATGAAACATAAAACCACTATGCATTTTTGCAAAATGCTTTGCAAGATATCCGTGAGATCACTTCACTCACCCTCATTATTCTCAAAGGATAAAAGAGACCTACAGCATTCTCTGGACGCATGGAGTATCACTTATATAATTTTTTCAGTTTTATCATTTTTATCATCATTTCTACTACTTCTCAGAGTCACTCTGGGGATTAAAACAGATCATATTTTCAATGGAAATACTAAATTCAGCCTGAGGTAATAACACTGATACCCACTGAGTCCTCACTCTGCCTGGCACTGTGCTTGAAACTTTATATGCATAATCTTATACAGCTTCTTAAAACAGTCCATGAAGAACCTAGGTTGTCCCTGTTTTGCTCATGAGAAAACTAAACTTCAAAGAATTTAAATAACTCACACATGGTGTCACAGTCAGTGTCGAAGGAGGGATTTGAATTCAGGCCTGCACCTCTCGGCTGTCCTGCCAGGGCACATGCTTCACTGGTTCTCGAATACCAGCCTCCTAGGGCCCATGACGCCAGTGTGGACATACAGAGAGGTTCTCAGATGGGCTTATCAACAGTTCATCTGTGAGTGCTAAGGATCTATGAAATTTACCCAAGTATTCTTCAAAAATAATTCATACTTTCAACCCCTACTTTTTATAGTAGCAATTACTTTCGCATCATCTTCATCTAGCAATCAGGTTATAGGAAATACACCACATACATTAAAATATCCTATACACAACTTTGGGGATCATGTATCATATTCAAATAGACATCTTTGGGGAAAATGCATCCTATTGACACGGTAGGAGTTGCATTTTTCTTGAAACACACATAGTATTCAAAATTAGAAAGAATAAAGGAAAAGGTAAACAAAATAGAAGAAACGGCACAGAATCAGACCCCCCTGGGCTCACAAATCCCAGCTCCACTGCTTACTAGCTTTATCACTTGACAAAGTTAACCATTCTTCAAGTTCTATTTCTTTATCTATAAAATGAGAACACTAGCACATACCTCACTGGGTTGGCATAAAGTTTAACAGCACAGAATGCATAAAGCTCCCAGAATAGCACCCAGGAACAATTTCTTCTAGGCCAGTGAGAGATAACAATATGATAGTGTTGATGAATAAGGCCATAAGGGAACAGTTTCACAGTCTCACTGAAATTACAGATAACCTGTTATCTATCTGAAACTATTCAGAGCGCTCATGGCTGGCCACACCCACAAACAGAAACAAAAGATTGATTGGAAGACTATCTCCCAAAAGAAATCACTGAAAGATGCATTTGTTGTGACAGCCCAAGATACCTTAGCAAAAGAAGAGCAGCTGGGCCAGATGAACCAAAACAAAACAAACAAACAGACAAACAACACACACAGTAGGGAGGAGAAGTGAAAAACTACTCTCTTCCATACTTTCAACTGCTCCCATAGAAGCGGTTTAGGGTAGGAGTTACAAGTACCAATTATGGAATCAGATAGGCCTAGGTCCGAAGTACAGCCCTTTCACTCACTGGCCAGCTGACCAGGTAAGTTTCTTAACCTCTCTAATCATCAGTTTCCTCTTGGGAATAATAATGATAAACTCATAAAAAATACATACTTCACCAGGTGGTATGGAGTTAAATGAAACTCATATATAAATTTTATAGCACGTAATCAGGGATCAGTAAAGGGACAATTGTAGCTTAATAATAATACATGGTTAACAATGAGTGATATGGGAAGGTTTACTGCCTGAATGATATTCAGACCTATGGTCCTAGGGATTCGAGCCAATATAAAAAATGATGAAAAAGCACCTTCCTGGGCTGGTATAGCCAGCCTCCCCTTGGTTTACTCCTGTAGTCATGTGGACCTTTCCCCCAGTTTCTCAAAACTCTTCAGCCTGGCCAGGAGTCTCGGACAGTCCAAGCAACTCCTAGTAGGTGTGAGGGATGAAGGGCTCACTCAGCTCCAGTCCCAACCCTGAGCTGATCCTGAGGCTTTGGGTCAAGAATTGGAAAACCCATAAACCCCAGTAATGAAAGCAATGCCAACCACATGGTCATTTCCAGAAACCCCACAGGAGCTGGGCCCTCAGGGAACTGAAAGTCCCCAGGCCAGGCTGGGGAGCCACATCCGGTAGCAGGACCTAAGAGCACTTCCTGAATGCCACACTTCAGCCTTCCCCGGCTGCACCCTCCAACAGTATTTCTCGCTATATTGCTGTATCTATCATTTTTACATTTCTGCCCTGACTTGGGTTAAAATTCCCGGCTCCTCATTTTTCACAGGTGCTCTATGCTATTCAACTTTAAAGATCAGTATGAAAGAAAAATTTAACTCATCAAAGAAAACCAAAGAAATCCCAGACAATAAGAACCAGATCTGAAGATTTAAAAGGAAAAATATATTAGGATAAGAGTCATTTATTCTCAACACCTTTACATGGATCAATACAGTCATTAGCTAAACTGTTAGTTCAATCCATATTAAATCTTGATTTATGTAAAATATTTCTGTATTATTATTGAAGTACTTACCCTCCCCCCAACCAGGTTAACAGAATTTACCAACATAGCAAAGGGTTATTTTTTTAAATCTAAGAAAGGAACCAGTTTTCTTAAAAATCTCAATTGGTGAATGGTCACAGGACACAGAGCTACAAAATAATGCAATGTAAACATTTTAACATAGACATTGCTTTCAGTTTTACATAAAAGAAAAATTCTGTATTATAATCTTGCAATTGTGATTTCTGCAGATAAACTGTGATAACTTTGTGCAATTTAGTATACAGAGGAATTATTACAGCAGTTACTACTCAGGGCATCATTGATTCATGCTACCTCTTATGAACACAGGTAATTTGTGATTATCAGTCAGTAAAAGTGACCCTATTAAAAATATGGAAGATACCATAATATGAATGCATTTATAGAAATAGTGTATTACTCCGAATTCACCTCACATTATGTACAGTTGTGCTGTGCTCACATCCTTACAGAGAGTACATGAGAAAATCTCTTTGAAAGCATCCATGGAGTTCTGTAAGAAATCTACTTACCATCCTATGATTTTTTGGTAAAGATGACGTTTCTTGAACAAGAGAACTTTCACGGGAATCCATATCAAGACAGTCATTAAGGCTACATAAGCAATCGAACAGGAAACAATCAGCCAATAATGTGTTCTGTCCCGTGTATCCCTTGTGTTTTGATCAGCAGAGGCAAACTGTTCCATCATCACGAGCATGGGGATGGAAAAGGCAGCAAACTCAAGCAGCTCAAAAACCAGGAACTTGACTAGTTTTCCAGAAGCCATCCTGGGGAAGGGCATGCACCTGGGGATCAAATGGTTCCCCTCTGACAGTGAGCAGCATATGGACACACAGATACGGAGCTGGGATCAAGTTCCTTGTACTCGAATCACTAACCAGTGACTTTTTATTCTTTTATTGACCCTCATATGGTTCAATGATCTTCCAGCTTAACAACCAAGGTCTCTTAAAGAAACAGAGCCACGGTGGAAGTACCACTTAATGTGTTTGCACATCCATTATTAGAAGTCAACTGAACTTCACAACACGCTTGGGAGCATTGGTAAAAGTGAGTCTTTTAATGTAGTTTTTATTGCTAATCCAAAAAAAAATGTAATAGAACCATTGGAATAATATAATTTTACAGTTAAAGGAGAGGAAGAGACATGATCCAATCCCCTATTTTTATATCTAAGCTAATTCAGACAAAGAGAAGTACCTAAAACCGGAGTCTTTTATCTTGGAGAAGGACCCCTCAGTTTTCTTCAAAGTGCTTGAAAAGGGAGTTTGGATTCATTTTGCCAACTTCCTAACCAGGCTTCTTCCTGGTGCTTGAAATATTTATTTGTTCTTGCACATTAATTGCTGTGCAACACAGATTAACGTTATTTTTATTTTGCTGGTCAGTAAACTAACATGGCGATGTGCAGCCTGTTATCAGGATCAGCACATTAAGAGTCATCTATACCCAGTCCAAAAGCGTATCTAATATTTAAAAGACAGCAATATCCCATGAATATCCTTCCTTTGAAAACCACTTTGGAGCACCTGCGATGAGCATTCTGCTGGGTGTTGGGGTGCAACAATGAAGGGGCGACAGAAGGTTCCTGCCCTGAAAATGCTCACTGTCCGTGGAGGAAACAAACGTGTGAACAGAAAATAACTGAGGTCAGAACCATAGCCTAAATGAGATGGTAACACTCAGAACTTCCTCTTTGGGCTGTGGGAAGGATAGGGGTAATGAGGAGAGATGCTGGGGCGTCAGTGACATTTCAGGCGGAAAAAAAGAAGCAAGGAGGGTGGAGTAGTGGTGAGAGTCTGGTGTGGCAGCACATAGAGGAAAGTGATGCTGGAAAAATTGGCTAGGTCAGAACGACCACGTCCCATGAAGGATTTGGCGGGTGTGTGTGTGTATTTAAAAAGGTGTTTTCTTTTTTTCTTTTTTTTAATTGAAGTATAGTTGATGTACAATGTTGTGTTAGTTTCCGGTTTACAGCATGGTGATTCAGTTTTATACATATATATATGTATATACATAGATATTCCTTTTCATAATCTTTTTCATGATAGATTATTACAAGATATTGAATACAGTTCCCTGTGCTATACAGTATAAACCTACTGTTTATCTATTCTATATATAGTAGTTTGTATCTGCAAATCCCGAACTCCCAATTTATCCCTGCCATCACCACCATTCGCCCCTGGTAACCATATTTTGTTTTCTATGTCTGTGAGTCTGTTCCTATTTTGTAAATAAGTTCACTTGTGTCATTTTTTTAGACTTCACATATGAGTGATATCTTATGATATCTGTCTTTCTCTTTCTGGCTTACTTCACTTAGAATGACAACCTTAGGTCCATCCATGTGGCTACAAATGGCATTATTTCATTCTTTTTTTATGGCTGAGTCGTATTTTGTTTTATGCATATACATACCACAACTTCCATCCAGTCATCTGTCAATGGACATAGAGGTTGCTTCCACACCTTGGCTATTGTAAATAGTGCTGCTATGAACATTGGGATACAGTATCTTTTTGAATTAGAGTTTCCTCCAGATATATGCCCAGGAGTGGGATTGCTGGATCATATGATAACTCTATTTTCAGTTTTTTAAGGAATCTACATATTGTTTTCCACAGTGGCTGCACCAAATTACATTCTCACCAACAGTGTAGGAGGTTCCTGAAAACATGTTTTCTGAACAGAGGAGTCACTTGACCATTTGCAAAAAAGACAAAGTGCTGGTGTGAAGGCCAGGCAGTGGTGTTAACTGAGAGGCAGGGAAGCCACCTGGGAGCCACAGAGGAGGCTGAGCTGGAGGTGAGAGCCTCACTGGATCAGATGGTGCAGGAGTGATGGGAGAGCCCTGCATCCACCCTGACTCCTCCCCTTCCTACCTACCTGCCTTTTCAGATGGCTCTCCTGTGCCGGGTGTCTGACTGATGCAAGCCAGTATTTCTCTCAGCTCCTCTCTCCCAAGGCCCTTTGCAGAAAGAAGGGGCCCCGTGGCCGTCTGGCTCTCCAGATGCACCTAGAATCCTAGGGATGGCTCTGAGGATTATCACTTCCCACCCTCCCGTGGCAGGATAATTAGCCACTTCCTTGAGCTGTCTAGTTACTCTATCTGAACTTGAATTTCAAATCCACTGCGGTGGAGCAGAAGTCCTCTCAAATGAAAGAAGAGACTTGGAAGAAGGGTGGCAAGAATATGAAAGGCTTGGCAGAAAACCATCTGAGCAGTGGTTCTGTTGCCAACTATTTGTAGTATCATCTAATTGACATCAATTCTCCTTATCATCCCTGAGCAAAATTTCTATTTAAATGATATTAGAGACGTATCAGATTTCAGCCTCCAACGCTCAGACCTGAGTCATCTGGCGCTACAGTGCATTATAATTTCTTTCACAAATTTTGTGTATTAATAGGGATTGTGACCTGAGCATTTGAAGACAGTGGTTGAATAAAAACAGCCTGGCTCTCAGGGAAAGGGACTCTTGCTGAGTCTATAATTCCATTTTAAATGCTCAACTTTTATTTCCATGTATGGAAATTTAAAACTGACACTCACTTTATATTTCTCACCTATAATCTTCCTCTGGTTCCCAATCTCTTTTCACTTTTACCTTCAAAGATAACACGAAGCGTGTAAGCATTCATGTGATGTGCCCTGCTGTTCTCCACCACCTGGAACTCTGGGGTAACTGGCTGTGCTTTCTTTGAGCAGGAGGGAGGTGATGCCTGTCATCCGTTGCCCATAATGAGCGCAACTCCATGTAAAGGAAAGAGTCACCGTGTTAACCTTGTTCATTGAATGCTTACTGTGCAGATCACAGTAGAGACATGGTCCTATTGGCTGCCTTCTAGGGACACAACACAGACATACAGGTCAGACCTGAGAACGTGTCCAGAGTGAGCAGGACAGGTCAGGGCTGGGAAGGGCTACCGTGTCCACAGTCCTCCATCCCGCTCCTCCAGCCACATCTGGACAAACAGGCACTGGGCCACAGGATGTCCAGCCATCTAGTATGGTCTGGCATAACCTGGGCCAACCACTTCTTCACCCTCAGGAATTTGAAGTAAGAAATACAGGGGAGACTTTGATAAGTGGAATTCAAAGAGGCCATGATTTTGAGTCAGGATCAGAGTGACTCAAACTGTGCTAGAACTACCCCTGGCATGTTGTTGAACTCCGTAATGATTGAGTGAACACCCAAATGAGGGAAGAATGAATGAATGAACGAACAAATGGAAGCCAAATAGTGAGGGGACAGAAGAATGAGCAGACCAAGGGGGCCAATCCAGAGAGTGAGGCAATGGAACAGATCAACAGATGGACACCCACCAAGAAAGACCAGTCCCCAGCTCACCTGTATTCTTACAAAACGAGGTCTTTGTCCCTGGAGACCAAAAGGGCTTGGGGATAAGACAAAGGAATACGTTTTAGAGCAGAGGCCAAATATCATACAAAAACATTTATGTACTGGATGATTCGGAGAAGAGGATTAAAAAAAAATCAAAGTACAGTTGATCAGAGAGGTGATCTTCTCAGAAAAGGTGAATTTGGGCCTGTGCTTTTTATTGACTCAAAACAGTATCTATATATTGTTACAGCAGTCTTCTCTGTGTAATTACATTTGAAAAATAGTTCTAAGAATTTTCATGATGCAGTGAGTTGGGGAGAGTGGTGGGAGAGAGAAGCACTGGATTTTTGTTGTAAAATATCGTAGTTGTAGATTTAAATTTAAGTTAAAAATTCAGAAAGGTACTCATCAAACTGTTAACAGCGTTATCCCCGGGGAATGGGTGCGGTGAGGTGCAGGAGTTTTCATGGGTTTTAAAAAATTAATATTGGCATAGTTGGAATATTTCACAAGCATAAAAATTAGAAGATAATTTTAGACTAATAAAAGTCAATGAAACAAAGAGGTTCCAGCTTAATAAAAACTTTGTTGCTCTGTTTAAAAAAAAAAAATCTTTCCTCCATGAATTTCTGTTCCCTCACTTCCAAACAGAAACCAAAGCCACCTAGCGCCTCAGTGGCTGTACTGAAGAGCAGGGAGATGGCCAGAGGCAAGCAGGAGACGGGGATGCCCTGAGGGACCGTCTTCTGGCTGGGCAGTTGGGGCTGAGGGTGAATGTCTTCTCCTGATCTCACAGGAGAGTGCGAAGAAGAAGGCCTTCCCCCTTCAGCCCCAGATTAAGGGTTTTCTCCCCTGAAGCCTTTCCTTGGCTCCTTCTCCGAGGGAGGAGCAAGAATCTCCTCCTTCATGTGAAACACCTTTTGAATCCTCCCTGTGGTGCCTGCAGACTGGGGTCTCCTGTAAAACCACAAGCTCCTTGAAAGCAGAGACCATCTTTGTACCATCACTTCTCAGCACAGTGCTGGGCACATAATAGGCCCTTAATATACACGCGGGGCAGGAATGAATAAACAGGTGAAGGGTAAGAGAAGTGGCCGGTGGCAGGAGGAATGCGCCAGGCTGTGGTTAACTTGTCTTTCATTCCACGGGAATGCGGTCTCTTGCACTGACCTCTCAGAAGGAGAAATCGTGTACCACCTGTCCCAGTACAATCTGTGCACTCGGCCCATGGGTTTCAATTTCCTTGCACGGTCCCAATTGCAGCCACAATGTCTCCTTCCTCCAGAGCCATGGTTCCAAGGACAAAGCGCCTTGGCTATTGCAGAGTTTCTTAATCTCACAATGCATTTTATGCCTCCTGCAAGCATTTACAATGACTTTACAGATTTCAGTGCTACAGTATCTTCCCCGAACTTTTCCGACCCATGTGCCCTCAAGAATGCGTATTCCATAATGGATTTGAACCACTAATGAAGGAGGCTGGAGAGGACGGTCTGGTATTTGTCTAGCCCAAGGCATAGCCTTCAATTATTTCAGGGTCCTCAGCCCTTCCAAAATATCATTTGTCTAAACTTTCCATAACAGATTGGGACACAGGGAAGGTTCCTTCATGAGAGACAGAGCAACTAGTTAGCTTGCCAAAGATGAAGAATGACATTATGCCCACATTCATCTCCTGGGAGGAAATAATGCCAGATCTCTGACTCAAAGATGAAGACAAAGGGATTGAGAGATGGTTTAGAATCACCTACCCTTCAGCTGGGAGCAATTTATGCCAATCCTGAGTCTTTCCCATCTAAGTCCCCTGACGAGTCTGCCATGCAACTGCACTGCCAGTAATTAGAAGGACAGGGAGGGAGACATTTTCAAACCATCCACATTCTTTACTTGGATCTGTCCAAGACTGATTCGAAGAACTCTGCCCCTGAGTCTGCTTTTTAATGCTGGGTTTAACAACTTCCTGGTAGGAAACAGATTTGGTTTTCTGAAGCTGGGTCTGTGGTGGAAAGACTGAGTCTTGTGGTTAGAATTCACTTCCATGTAGGAGTGCTGATGCAGTGTTTTTTATTTTAGTAAGCAGAAGATATCACGCTGTCCAGGGTAACACCTGTTCTCCACACTTCCAACTGTCATTTCCTTCCTGCAGGCAGGAAGTCAAAAATTGAAAGTCTCTTAAATTGTTAGTAAGATCATTTGGTATCTCAAGGTTTGTTCATTGTTTTCAGTGTTTTATTCTGTGAAACAAAATGTACAAACTTCCAGGAATGTTCTGGCATATCCGCGGTTTGTTTCCTGTGATCGTGTGCTGTTGATGTGCAAAAAGGCAGGAGCTGGTGGCAATGAAACTGCTCTCGGGATCAAGCTGGATCTAAGGAGAGCACACGGAAGAGGCAAAAGCGTGTCCCTGCATCTAATTTGCTAATTATTTTTAATTTCCAAAGAGTATTTCCAAAATACATTCCTGATGCTCATGAGAAGATGTCATCAAATAAACCACCTGAAGTGAACTCAGATTATGTCACCATCTGATATATGTCCCTTCTTACCAATGTTATCCTGTCAGAGTCCAAACTGCACGAAATTTATATTATAGGAAAAGGATTAGTTTCATCTCTCTGGCTATTTGTAAATAAGCAACTTTGTAAGAGCAAAGATGATAGCATATCCACTGTTGTACCCTTTTATTATCCAGTATTTATCTAGTGACTCTATTCTTGAAATTAACAAAATGTATGGAATGTCCTCACTGTTTAAAAATAATGGTGCTCACAAGGGGAAATATATACAAGATCATGGTGGAAAAGAATATGAAAATGAATATATGTATATTCATGTATGACTGAAAAATTGTGCTGTACACCAGAAATTGATGCAACATTGTAAACTGAATATAACTTAGTTTAAAAAATGGTGCTCTCTTGTAATATGTTTTTCTATTATATTTGTCCAGATCTCAGACAGGAATGAAGGAAGGAAGGAAGGAAGCAAGGAAGGAAGAAAGGAAGAAAGAGAGGGAAAATTAAAACTTCCCACTCCACTATATAATCATCACACAAATTGTGCAGTGGTATACAAATGGGAGCTAAGAATCAGAAATTTAAAGAAAACAGGAAATTACTTCATTCTTTACAATTGCTCAGGTTTTATTTTTTAAGGGATTACAATAATCTAGTTGGTCTTTCAGTATTCCAAAGTGACAAATTTAAGCAAAGAAATAAAATCCATCTAAGTGTAGATATAGCCCTAATTAATAAGTGTATTTTCAACCCAAAGTTCACCAGAATGATTTAACCCGAATTTCCCAACTCTTCACAGTTAAGTACATGATGATAACTTGGCAGCTGTCCAACTGTTCCTTACTTAAGATAAAATAACTTGAAAACAATGCTAGTGGACATACCCATATCCTCACAAAGTATACAGAAATGATAATTATCCAATTATTTTGGTTAACGTAGCTTGACCAAATCTCCAAGCGATTTGCCTAAATGTAGTGTTCCCTAAGTACACTGCACGATGTAGATTTGTTTGGGTTTGTTTTGATCACAGTTTTTAAGTGGACATTTTTAAAGATATAGTGGGTTTGGGAATCTTCTGATCTAAATTACCACTTAGACTTTAAGGTACATGATTAATACATCATCTTGTGCTATGTACATTTGGCCCATTTAGTCTGATAAAACAGTTAATGAAATAAATCAGCTTATCTCATCTCTATCAAAAGACCCCCACTGGCTTCCCATCTCATTTAGGGTAAAAGCCCCAAGGCTTTATCAGAATTTTCAAGGCCTTATCACCCACCACATTTCTCTCTCAAAATTTTAACCAATTTTGATCTCTGTTATATACGCATGCTTGGTACATAGTAAGAACTCAATCATTATTCAGTGAATGAGTAAGTGATGGAATGAATTCACAAGTGAACTGAGTGGACTCTCTAGGCTACTATGCTAATGAAGGGATACAAAGATGACCAAGACATGCTCTCTGCCCTTACAAGCTTGCTACCTGGTTGAAGAGACAGACATAGCTGTAAATAATTTCAATACAAGTGCAATGAGAGATGTATGTTCAAGTCATCATGGGTGCAAAGAGGAGAGGTACATGGTCAACCTAGAGGTTCAGGTTAAGTTTCCTGAATAAAAGCAGGAACATTCTCTAGCTCAATAAACTGGTTTAGCTAGAGAAATACAATACTCTTCCAAGGTCTTAATAGAATATACTTTTAAATTTCCCCCAAGGTGGGACATCAGCAAGATGGTGGAATGAGAAGTCCCCAGCCCTAGTCTCCCAACGGAAACACCAATTTAGCAACTCTCCATGGACAAGAACGCCTTTGTGAGAATTCCAGAACCCAGTGAAGAGGTTCAGTACCCTGGCAGAGCGTGAAAACTGAGAAAAATCACATGAGAAAGGATAAGAAGAAGAGTTTCATTTTGCATTGCCCGTCCCCCCGGCCAGCACAGCACAGCACAGCAACAAGAAGGATCCCTCTTGGTCCATGATGTCTCTAGTGGAGAAAAGAGAGATGAAGGTGTGTATCTTTCCCGGCATCCAGGGCACTGCCTAGGAGGCCCACTTCTGGGTGTATATATCCAAAAAAAAAAAAAAAAAGAAATTACTATCTCAAAGAAATACTTGCCCTTCTGCTTTCCCTGCAGCATTACTCACAATAGCCAAGACATGGAAGCAAACTAAGTGTCTCCAACAACAGGTGAATGAATAAAGAATATGTGATACAGATATACAATGGAATATTATTCAACCATGAAAAAAGAAAAGTCTGACTTTTACAACAACGTGGATGGACCTTGAAAGCATTATGCCAAGTGAAATAAGGCAGACAGAGAAAGAGAAATAATATATGTCCTCATTTGTATATAGAACCTAAAAAAGCCTAATTCATAGAATACAGTCTAGAATGGTAGTTTCCATAGGCTGAGGGTTAGGGAAAATGAGGAGATGCTGATCAAAGGGTACAAATTTCCAGTCAGATGATGAATAAGTTCTGGGGATCTAATGCACCACATGGTGACTATAGTTAACAATACTGTGCTACATACTTGAAGGTTGCTAAGAAAGTGGATCTTAGGTGTTACCACAACAACAACAAAAAATGGTAATTATGTGAGGTGATGAAGGTGCTAATCAAATTCATTGTGGCAATCATTCATTTTACAATATGCATACATGTATCAAATCATCATATTGTATACCTTAAACTTACAATGTTGTATTATTTCCCAATGAAACTAGGAAAAACTGTATCCCAACTATACCTCAATAAAGCTGAGAAAATGAGAAGTTCAACTAAGAAACACAGAAAACATAACCTCCCCCTCAAATCCTAGAACTGAGTAACACAATGACTGCACTGAAAAATTCAAGAAAGAGCTTCAACAGCAGACTCTATCAAGCAGAGAAAGAAAGAATGAGTAAGAATGAGTCAACAGAAAGACATCATTTGAAATTATCTGGTCAGAAAAAACAAAATTTTTTCAAGAGTGAAGAAAAGCCACGAGCTCTGTAGGACATATAAAGTGAAACAATGTGGAAGCTCCAGAGGAGAAGAGAGGAAAAAAGGATGGAAAGTTTATATAAAGAAATAATGGCTGAAAAATTTTCCAGATCTGGGGCAGGAAACAGACATTGTGACAGTCTATAGGCAGGCAAGTTGAATCCTAAAGAGGTCTGCTCTAAGACACGTCGTAATTACAACACATCATAATTAAACTATCAAAAGTCAAAGACAAAACAGAATTTTGTAAGTAGCAAGAGTACAAGACTCAACACATAGAAGAGAATCCCCATAAGTTTAACAGTAGATTTTGCATCAGAAACCTTGTGGGCCAGAAGAAAGTGTAATGATGTATCTGAAGTACTGAAAGAAAACAAAAATAAGAACAAACAAACAAACAAAAAAAACTGCTAACCAAGAATACTAGACCTGGCAAAACTGTCCATCAAAAATTAAGGAGATACTTTCCCAGACAAACAAAACAAAAGGAGTTTGTCCCCACAAGATCTGTCATAACAAGAAGTGCTAAAGGGAATTCTTCAAGTTGAAATGAGTAGATGTTAAACTGCAACACAAAATCATATAAAAGTACAAATCTCACCAGTAGAGATATATAGGCAAATATATACAGAATATTGTACTATTTCAAATAGTCAAATGGTTAGATTTTCTGGTCAAGAAGGTGGAGCAGCAGGACCACGAGCTCACCTCTCCTTGAGACTACAGCAAAACCACAACTGACTGCAAAACCACCATTGAAAATAAAAGACTAGAACCTGGCAAAAAAGATCTTCTTCAACTGGAAACATAAAGAAGCAACCACAGCGGGATGGTAGGAGGGGTGCACTCACAATAAAATCAGGCCCCATACCCCCAAGGTGGGCTCCCCAGCCCAGGGCTCCGGCATTTGGAAGAGGAGACCCCAGGACATCTGATTTTGAAGGCCAGTGGGGCTTAAATCCAAGATCCCCACAGGGCTGGGGGAAACAGAGATTTCACTCTCTTGGGAAGCATACACAGAATCTCACCTACGCCAGGTCCAGGGGCAGAGGGAGTGATTTCATAGGAACCTGGGACATACCTACCTGCTGGTTTTTGGAGGGTCTTCTCAGGAGGTAGGGGATAGCAGTGGCTCACTGAGGGGACATAAAATCTGGTGGCAGGCATTCCAGGAGTGTTCATCTACATAAGCTTTCCTGGAAGCTGACATCTTGATTGGATCATTGGCACAAACACCTAGCCCCACCCAACAGGCTGTAGGTTTAAGGGCTGGGAAGCCTCAGGCCGAGCAACATACTGGGTGTGAACACAGTCCCACCCATCAGCAGACTTCCTGAGTCACAAACACCTCTAGACGTGGCCCTACCCACCAGAGGTCCAGGACCAGGCTTCACCCAGCAGTGGGCAGGCACCGACTCCTCCTGCCAGGAAAACTGCACAAGCCTCTTGCCCAGCCTCATCCACCAGGGGGCAGATACCAGAAATAAGAAAACAACAATCTCAAAGCCTTTGGAAGGAATCCACAAACACAGGCCAGACTCTACCCTGGGACCGGCTGGACCCCAGCCCTTGGGTGACAAGAGAGTGTACTGCTGGGACACATAGGACGTCTCCCACAGAGGGCCACCTCTCCAAGGTTGAGAAATGTAACTAACCTACCTTAAAATACAAATGGAAAGACAGACAATATGAGGCAGGGGAGGAATACCTCCCAGGCCCAGGCACAAGATAAAATCCCAGAAAAAGAAAGTGATAAGGAGATAGGCAATTTATTTTGGCAATTTATTTGAGAAAAGAGTTTAAAGTAATGATGGTGAAGATGTTTAGAGAACTCAAGAGAAGTACAAATGCACTGAGTGAAGTTTTTAGCAGAATTGGAAAATATAAAGAATACTTAAACATTATTGAAGAATCAAATTACTGAAATGAATAACACACTAGAAGGAACCAAGAATAGACTAAATGATGTAGAAGATCAGTTACCTAGAAGACAGATTATTAGAAATCACTACTGCAGAACAGAAAAAAGAATCAAAAGAAATGAGGATGGTTTAAGAGAACTCTGGGACAACATGAAGATCACTAATGTTTACATTATAGGGGTCCCAGAAAGAGAAGAAAAGGCCTGAGAAAAATTTTGAAGAGATAAATAACCAAAAACTTCCCCAACTTGGGAAAGAAAATAGTCACCCAAGTCCAGGAAGTACAGAGAGTTCCACAAAGGATCAGTCCAAAGAGGAACACACCAAGGCACATAGTCATCAACTTGACCAAAATTAAAGATAAGCAGAAAGTATTAAAATCAGAAAGAGAAAAGCAACAAATAACATACAAGGGAACTCCCATAAGGTTATCAGTTGGTTTTTCAGTAGAAACTCTGCAGGCCAGAAAGGAGTGGCATGATACATTAAATGTGATGAAAAGGAAAAACTTACAACCAAGAATACTCTGCCCAGCAAGGATCTAGTTCAGATTTGCTGGAGAAATCAAAAGCTTCACAGATAAACAAAAGCCCAAAGAATTCAGCACCACCAAACCAGCTTTACAACAAATGTTAAAGGAACTTCTCTAGTCAAAGCACAAGAACAAAGAGGGGAAAAAAAGACCTACAATAAATTGCTTTGGCAATTCAGGGTCTTTTGTCGTTCCATGTAAATTTTGGAATTGTTCTAGTTCTGTGAAAAATGTCATGAGTATTTTGACACGGTTGCGTTGGATCTGTAGATTGCTTAGAGTAGTACGGCCATTTTGATAATGTGGATTCTTCCAATCCAAGAGCACAAGATATCTTTCCATTTCTTTGTATCATCTTCAGAGGTCCTTCATCAATGTTTTATAATTTTCAGAGTATAAGTAACATCCTCCATTAAGTTTATTTATAAAGTTGTTTTTGATGCAAAGGAAATGTTTATAACAGTTATAAAATTCTGGTTTTTGAAGTTAAAAAGTGAATGAAGGGCTGCAAATGGCATAATATCCTTTTTTATGGATGAGTTGTATTCCATTATATATATATATGCTGCATCTTCTTTATCCATTCATCTATTGATGTGCACTTAGGATGCTTCCATATCTTGGCAATTATAAATAATATTGCTGTTAATAGTAAGGTGTATGTACCTTTTTGAATTAATGTTTTTGTTTTTCTCAGATATATGCCCAATAGTGGAATTGCTGGGCCATATGGTGGTTCTATTTTTAGGTTTTTGAGAAACCTCCATATTGCTTTCCATAGTGGCTGCACCCATTTACATTCCCACCAACAGTGTACAAGGGTTCCGTTTCCTCTACATCCTTGCCAACATCTGTTACTTGTGTTCTTATTGATGATGGCTCTTCTGACAGATGTGAGATGATAATCTCATTGTGATTCTGATTTGCATTTCCCTGATACTTGTGATGTTGAGCAACTTTTCCTATTCCTGTTGGCCATCTGCGTTTCCTTTTAGAAAAATGTCTGTTCAATTCTTCTGCCCACATTTTAAATAGGTTGTTTGTTTGCTTTTTAATTGAAGTACAGTTGATTTAAAATGCTGTATTAACTTCTGGTGACAGCATGGATGAACTAGGAGGGCCTTATGCTAAGTGAAATAAGTCAGACAGAGAAAGACAAATATTTAATATATCATTTACATGTGGAAACTAAAAAAATACAACAAACTAGTGACTACAACAAAAAAGAAACCTTCTCACAGATGTAAAGAAGGATCCAGTGGTTATCAGTGGGGAGAAAGGAAGGGGGAGGGGCAAGATGGAGGTGAAGGATTAAGAGATATAAACTATCAGGTATAAAATAAGCTACAAGGATGTATTGTACAACATGGGGAATATAACCAATATTTTGTAATAACTATAAATGGAGTATAACCTTAAAAAATTGTGAATCGCTACATTATATACCTGTAACATATAATATACATCAACTGTAGTTCAATTTAAAAATGATATTTTAAATACATAAAGAAATATTGTACTATTTCAGTGTAAGTCACTTTTAATGCAAATATATAGGTTGCAAGACAAAAATATTAAGAATAATGATAACCACAGAAATATGGTAATGTATGCACAATATGAAAAGAAACTCTCATAAAGTGCCAGAGGGTAAAGGTGTAGAGCTTTTGTTTGTGACTGAAGTTAAGTCGTTAACAGCTTAAAAAAAAAAACAAAACTGTTCTAACTATAAGAGTTCCAATGCAAGCCTTGTGGTAACCACAAAGATAAACTTATAGTAGATACACAATAAAGAGAAAAGACAAAACATACCACCACAAAAAATCATAAAACCACAAAGAAAAACATCAAGAGAAGAAGGAATAAGAGAACTACAAAACAGACAGAGTTCATAAATAGGCAACAGTATGTCTGTACCTATCAATAATCACTTTAAATATAAATAAATCAAAATTATCAGTCAAAAAAGATATAGAGTGGCTAAATGAATCTATAAAAGCCTCACTTTAGATTTAAGGACAGAGGGTGAAAATTAAGGGATGGGAAAAGGTATTTCATGCAAATGATAATCAAAAGAGCAGAGGAACTATACTTACATCCAACAGAACAGACTAAGTCAAAAACTCACTAGATAGATAAACAAGTTTATACTATATAGCACAGGGAACTGTATTCGATATCTTTTCAGCTTATGGAGAAAAAGAGAATGAAAATGAATATACATATATTCATGTATGACTGAAGCATTGTGCTGTACACCAGAAATTGACACAACATTGTAAACTGACTCTATTTCAATTTTTTAAAAAGTTAAAAAAAATTCACTAGAGGCAAAGTTTATTATATAATGATAAAGGAGTAAATTCAAAAGGAAGATATAACAATTATAAAGATATATGCACCCATCAATGAGGCACTTAAATATATAAAGCAAAGTATACATAGACCTGAAGAGAGAAACTGACAGCACCTTTGTCCAAAAATATTTCATAAAAAAAAGTATAGAATGTACTTATCTCAACACAATAAAGGCCGTATGTGCAAAACCCACAGCTAACATCATACTCATTGGTGAAAAAAATTTTTTTCCTCTATAATCTATAACAACACCTGTTGAGATGGCTTTTATATATATATATATATAAAAGATAAGAGTTGGTGAGGATGGATATGGAGAAACTGGAATCTTTGTTGTATACTTTAGGTGGGAATGTAAAATGGTATAGCCGATATGGAAAATAGTGAAGCTTTCTCAAAATATTAGAAATAGAAATACCATAAGATCCAGCAATCTCACTTCTGGGTATATACCCAAAGGAAATAAAATCATCTTAGAGAGCTATCTGTATGTCCACATTCACTGCAACCTTATTCACAGCAGCCAAGAAACGAAAATAATTCAAATGTCCAGCAAATAAATGGACATGGAAATTGTGGTATATACATACAATGGAATTATTATTCTGCTTTAAAAAAGGAAATCCTACTCTTTGCAACAACCTAGAAGACATGGTAAGTGAAATAAGTCAGTCACAGAGGGACAAATACTGTGTGATTTCTCTTATATGAGAAATTGAAAATAGTCAAACGTAGAGTAGACAATATAATGGTGGTTACCAAGAGATGGAGGGAGACATGGGGAGTTGTTGTTTAATGGGTATCAAGTCAGTTATACAAGATGTGTAAGTTCCAGAGATTCACTGTAAAACATTGTGCTGATAGTTAATAATAAAGTAGTGTGCATTTAAAAATTTGTTAAGAGGGTGAATCTCATGTTAAGCATCCTTACCACAAAAACAAAAGGGACACATGGAAACTTTTGGAGGTGACGGATATGTTTATTATCTTGATTGTGGTGATGGTATATACACGCATCCAAACTCACAAAATGGTATACTTTAATTATGTGTACCAATTCTTACTTCAATAGCTGAGGAAAAAATTTTGCTCCATAACACGGAAATGACTCAAGCCTATATCTAATTCTCCAGTTGCAGTATTAGCCCTTATCTCTTCTTACAGTACTTAATGCCTTATGAAATTCTACCTCATGTGGTTTTAAATGCACGTTTTATTTCCTTACACATTTGTGACCTCCTTAAAGGCAGTGACAGTATCCTGCTGTGTTGGAGGGACCCCAATTCCACCCACAGGTTTGATGATTCACTAGGAAGACTCACAGGGCTCAGCATACTGTACTCATGGCTATAATTTACTACACCAAAAGGACCTGAAGCAAAACCAGCAAAGGGGAAAAGCAGGTGGGGGAAGTCCTGGGGAAACCTGGTACAAGCTTCTAAGAGTCCTCTGTCCAGAGTCACACAGGACCTGTTTAATTCCCCCAGCAACAAGTTGTGACAATGCGTGTGAAATGTTGCACCAAGAAAGCTCATTAGACTTAGTGCCTGGGGCTTTTATTGGGAGCTAATCATGTAGGAACTCTTTACCTGTATGCCCCCGAATTCCACACTCTCAGAAAGCAAGCAGGTGTTCAGTATTAAACCACATCATTTGTGCAAATAGTTTAGGCCTAGTGAGTCACTCTTACCAGTTCTGGAAATACTTGGAAGCCTCCCCAAATCCAAATTCCCAAATGCCAGCCAAGGGCCAACATTGTAAACAGGACTTCCAAAAGATGTAGTCAGGCCTGCTATGCCAACATTTTTCTGTCCACTTAGTCATTGTTAGAACCCACTGGTGCTCAAGTATCTGCTGAATTCCATTTTCAACTTTAGGCTATTGCTAAAATGAGACAATGGGAATCAAAGAAATAAAATTTCATACATACAAAGAACTATGTTTACATCTTTTTTTAACTTTTTTTATTGAGTTATAGTCATTTTACAATGTGTCAAATTCCAGTGTAGAGCACAATTTTTCAGTTATACATGAACATACATATATTCATTGTCATATTTTTTTTTGCTGTGAGCTACTGTAAGATCTTGTAAATATTTCCCTGTGCTATACAGTATAATCTTGTTTATCAATTCTACATTTTTAAATTCCAGTCTGTCCCTTCCCACTCCCCACTCCCTTGGCAACCACAAGTTTGTACTCTGTGTCTATGAGTCTGTTTCTGTTTTGTATTTATGGTTTTTTTTTTTTTTTTTTTTTAGATTCCACATATGAGCGGTATCATATGGTATTTTTCTTTCTCTTTTTGGCTTACTTCACTTAGAATGACATTCTCCAGGAAAATCCATGTTGCTGCAAATGGCATTATGTTGTTGGTTTTTATGGCTGAATAGTATTCCATTGTATAAATATACCACATCTTCTTCTTCCTGTTTGTTTACATCTTAAAATTGTCTGCATGTGTTTTTAAAAACTGTCTTGACACTTAATGTGACTGATGTTTTTTTCCCCCCTATTACTTAAGCTTGGACAAACCAATTTCACAATAACAGCTAGTTAACCACTGTAAGAAATACAGAAGTAAACAAAATATAGTTGGGTTAAATCACCACCACAGAGGTAATGGCCCAGGTATGACTTCTATTTTTAACATCTCTTTGGGATCTGACTTAAGGTATTTAAATTAGCCTATATCACATTCCTCTGTAGTGATAAAAATACTCTAAACATATCACATGTTATAGTCAGTATCAGACTGCTAAGTTCATTCAGACTAGTGACAAATCTATTATGTCAATAATAAAAACTTTGACTTGACAACTCTGCTGGTAGAATCCAGGCCTGGTGATGCTAATGGATGTTTTGGTAAAAGCCTGGAGTGGGCTGATGTCAGCCCCCATGCTTCATCACAGAGATGCCAGAATAACTTTCATTGTGGTACCCCATGGCCCTAAAATGATGCTCAAGATAAGAGGCCTGTCTTGAGAACAGAAGAAAGTGGCTTGACAGCCAACACAATCCCCTTTACCATTTTTTTGTTGTTGTTGTTCTGGAAGCTGCAAACTATGAAATCCTACCTAGGTTACTTCTTCAATAGACTCTATCCTGTACTTTGAAGAACTCACATAGGCTGTAAGGAAACCATTCATGCTCTTTGATGTTAATTCTTCCATGTGTTCAGGAACATAATCTATGAAATCTATTTACCTTCACAGCTCCTGACTATGATGGGAATGATGGGGTGAGCCAGTCACTGGAGGGGGGCCAAGATGAGGGGGAGCCTTAGTATCTGGGCTGAGGTTTAAACTGGTTCTACAGGGCAGAGGTCCATAAGATAGGCTGTGCAGATGGACTCTAAGTCTCTCAGAAGCACCTGAAATTATGAGTACTACTCTAGGTGGGAGCATTTTCCTGGGGAGACAATCCATAGCTTTCTTCACCTTTTTAAAGGTGACTGTGACCCAGATTGTTTGTAAAAACTCAGGCCAAGTGTATAAGGAAACTTAAGCCAAAAGAAGGCTGCATATTGTCAGTGTTGTCCAAACCAGTGTGACCACAAGGATCGCCTGAGGTACTTGTTAAATTGCTTGTAATTCTCTCCTCCAGGAAATTAACATTGAATCCTTTAAAAAATCTTAATACACATTATGATTCATTGCTTGTATTTCAAAAAGTAAATTAGAACAAGGTAACAGTTACCCACCAGCATAGCATGTCAGAAATTATGAACATGTTCTGTAACATGCCCATCCTTCAGATTCTGGGGAGATACACCCATTGCTGCTCCTTTGTTGGGCAAATCCAGAATATTCCACATATTAAGTAAATCAAAATTCTAAAAAATCAGTGTTTTTCAGATGTCATGAAAAACAGTAAATCAGAAGTTGACGGCTCTGTAACATTGCTGCCCAAATAATCTTGTCTGAATCCTAATCCTCAGTTAAACGTCTCGTATAGATTTTTCTGAATTCAATCTCAGCAGCACCACCTACTGATAATTTAAATTCAATACTTTATGTAAATTCTTAGCAATGGTGAATATCAAACAAATAACTGGAAAACACCTAGAATAGGTTTGGCTTTTCACAAGATACGTACTGAGGAAAAAATATGATAGAGGGAAAATTTAGTATTTTTCCAAGTGGTGAATCAAATTGCATTAAATGGTAATGCATGCTTTAATCATGCTATAGATGGAATGCTTATCTCCCAGCAAGACCCACATTGAAATTCTAACCCCCAGTGTGATGGTGTCTGGAGGTGGAGTCTTTGGGAGGTGTTTAGGTCATGAGGGCAGAGCTCTCATGAATGGGATTAGCACCCTTATAAGAGACCCCAAGGAGCAGCCTACCTCCTTCCTTCTGCCATTTGAGGTTACAGTGAGAAGACAGCTATGACCCAGGAAGCAGGCCCTCACAAACTGAATCTGCCAGCAAGTTGACCTTGGACTTCCCAGCTTCTAGAACTGTGAGAAATAAACTTGTTATTTATAAGTCACCCAGAATGTGGTATTCTGTTATAGCACCTTAATGGACTAAGACAAATCCAGATATGTTTCTAGCAGGATGGCCATCCTGCATTTGTCCCCCTACTGCAAGATATAATTGCCATCATTCTGTATTCCAGTTGGGTTCAGCCAACGAGAGGACTGGCAGGAGATCAGAGGGCAGCAGGAGACACCAGGGTACTCACTGTCCTTGTCCATCTGTCCCGCCCACTGTGCCAGTCTAGCTCTCACTGGGGTCCATGCGTTGCTGTGGACACTCGTCCCTTTTGAGTTAGGGGTCGTGACAGTAGAGGATGCCTCAGCATCCTTTGTCCCCTTCGTCTTCAGTAAGTAGTTCTTTACAAAAGCCTGTTCAGTTGACCTCCGGAGTGTAACTCGACTTTCTGGCAGGCCGCTGACAGACACACAGAGCTCTCTGCAAAATTATCTTGCAGGCTGTGAAACTGAATTTCTCATTCACTCAACACTTAAGTAAATACAACGGAAAAAATATTCTTCTAGGTGCAATACAATACAAAGATGAAAGATTCCATTAGTATCCTCAAGATGCTCATAGTAACATACATACAGGGGATTTGGGTTGACTAAAAACTTTTTAGGTAATTGATTCAATATAACTACTTTAATTTCTATATGTAATTTTATTAATCTTAGGTATCAAATAAGTAGGCCATTTGGCCATCATGTCTCCATAGTTCCCTGAAAGAGTCTCACCCGGTTTACCACCAGATTAGAACGGGGCAGTTTAAGCCTAAGTCTTAAATAAGACGCTAGAAACCTGGCACCAATTACTTGAAAATGTGTTTTTACATTCTAATGAGGTATTCTTACAAATGTTTATCTTGGAGTCCTTCCGTGGGATACACACACATACACACAGAGTACAAAATTCTCCCTTAGTGTGAAGAATTTGGAGAGCAGAGACCTGCCTCATTCTCCGAGGTTCCAGAGTTCCCACACGGTACACAGTGAACCAGTGTGTCAATGACAAGCTGATGGGTAAGAGGACAAACTTTACCTAGGTTTGAGCCTGAGCTATGTCACCATCTAACTGGATGACCTTGAGCAAATCACCGAACTCTCAAGGTTCCTCACCTCCAACATCGCCCTAGTTTAAATGAGTTATGTGAAAAGCACTTAAGAGTTCTCATGGAAGAACACCAGTGCTTATTCAAAAAGTAAGATTAAATTGATTGTTTTTAACATTACCTGGAGATACGATAGCTAGAACAGAATTTAAGAGATATAATTCTCTCATTTTACTGATGATCAAACTGAGGACCAGGAAAAGTTAATGCAATAAACCATTATAGAAGACGTGCCTGATCCAGATAACCTCACTCCTAGGAAGATTCACTCACTGGCACACCATGCTTTAGAAACAGAGTAATTCTGTCCGGAAAAAAAAAAAAAAAAACAAAAAAACAGATAAATCTGTTGATATAAAATGAACTTGTAAATAACCTATATTTATATTTTGATTTGTAAAGGTATTTAAAATATTTAAATAAATACCTGCTATACTTAGTGCTTCGAAATGTTAATAAACTTTGAAAACTTGGCATACACTCAAGAATCAACCAACTGCAGGACAAATCAAGTTAAAAAAAATCAGTGAAAATAATGGCATGATGACTGTGCCCACTTAACTCAGAAAACAATGTTTTCCTTAATTTCCCTCTTTTCTTTCTCTTTGGAGGGAGAAGGCAGGATCATAGGGTATATAATTTCACAGACTGCATGTAAGCAAAACACGTAATTCTTTGAATCTGAATGTGCTCACAAGCTCCACTGGGACACTTTCTGATCTGGTAAGGGGGGAGAGAGTTTTCTATCCTGGATATCCATAATTCTTATCAATCACTTAAAACCGTATATAAAAGGATTTTTTTAAGTTAGAAATAAATGGTGACTAGTCACTTATTCTCCATCTCTAAATGACTCTGAGAGTCAGTTTTGATATGACTGTTTGGAAAACAAAAACTTGTTGCAGGAGATGATACACTAGGGAACAACGTGAGCAAAATGCAAATTTTGGGTAGCTTATGTGTGACTGTCCAGGAGAAACAGGGAGAAATGCAGAAAACTGCACCCAGCAAAACTGAGCTGCATGGGAACACACATGCGTGCACACGAGCGCCCTCAGTTCGCCGAGGCTGAGTCACACTCACCCAGGTCTGGTGTCACAACCTACCCTCGGACTCCAGCAGCTCCTCCGCCCAACTTTCACCTTCACTCATAAATACAACTCTTCCCACACCTACTTCCACAGGCTCGCTTCAGGTCTTGTTCGAGGTAAAGTGCCATATTTATTATAATGTTCATGTATTTGTAAACCATTTAACATGTAAACCAGTGCTGTTTTTATTAGGTTCCTATCTTTATTCTTAATTATGTCACCGCTGAAGATTTGGAATGCTGTACCTCTAACTGGTTTTCCCCATAAACCCTAAGACCTTTTTATTGTGCAGTTATGCAAAGCACAGTGATTTTTAGAACACATATGTGCATGACAGCAGAATTCACTGTTCTGTTACAAGCTCCAGGTAATCAAAATTATAACAACTCAAGTCTAACATACAGGAGTTATCTGCTAGAAACCACCAACATTCAGGTTTCTCTTAAGTTGATTTCAAACATTCCCTATAGAACTTCACATTTCTCAAACAATAGCCCTTGGAATAGATATCTAGAAAAAAAATAAGTTATACACAGCATCTGTTTAATAAGCTATGAATTACTAGATAAAAAGAATATTTAAAAATATGACTTTCAAAAGATATTACACATAGTAATTCAGATCATGCTATTCAGTTTAATGATGCTGACCTCTTGGTCAAAAAGTGGAAAATACCACTTCAGGGGTTTTAATCTCAAATGTTTTTGACAAAACTGTCAGAACATATTACATAAACTCAGTTCTTTTAGCTATTAATCTTCCTTCTTTGCTTAATTTTTAAGAATAATTTCCCTCACCATTGCAAATTCAACATACATAAAACATTTGGTATAAACTGGACACTTACTCAGTTTTAATTCTCCAATGAAAGCATAAACAGATCATGTTCCAGTAAGTATTCTTTAGCAAATGGAAACCGGGCTTTTTTTTTTTTTTTTTTTTTTTTTTTTGGTCTTTCAAATAGAAAAATCAGCATAGTTAACTACATAGAAACGCTGGGTGAGAATTAAAATAAAAACAGAATTTTGCTCCTATCAGGCTAAAAACCTTAAGGAAATTACTCATTTTCAAATTCATGAAAGGCATGTAGAGAAGAAATACTCCTTAGTTTAAAGGGCCTAAACAAAAGCACAATAATTTAACTTGCAGCCTAATAAAATTCCATTCCAGATACTAGAAGTCTTCTTATTTCAAATACATATTTAACTTAACCTGAAGGGAATCCATTGGCCTGCCTGCTCCCCCTTCAAGTAAATTAATATTTGGCAATCATATGAATGAAATAAAATTATACTGATATTAAATATTGGTATCAAAACATTTCACTAACACCAATTATAATCTAAGTAATCTTTTAAAAAGAAAAAAAACTGTATAAACACAAAATTGACTTTTACTATGACATTAAGATAAAGAACTTTAGCTGTTTGGTTTGCTTGTTTGTTTGCTTTGGTAAAACCCAAGCAGTATTCATTCCTGGAATTATTCTTGAAAAAATTAACATGAGACAGCAAAAACGATTCTAAAAAGGCAGTGACTGTTCCTGCTTACAAAGGGAGACTATAACACAACTAGTGATAACTGGAAATTTTGTTTCCCCCCCATAAAAAGGCTTATCTATTTTATTTAATACTTGATATAAGCCTTTTTATCAGATTCCATGAAACAGCATAGATTTAGAAAAGAATTTTTTAAATGCTAGCAGGATATCTAATTGCCTAAAGTGCAAACAAGAAAACTAAAAAAAAAATTTATTTTATTCTTAGAATCATTTTATACAACTATATAAAAGAATGGACATATGCAACTGACCGACAGACAAGAAGAAAAGTTGATTAGGAAAAAACCAACCTTTCTTAAATGGCTAATGTTGATGTACATTAATAACTTGCATTCATAGAGTATATTAAGACATTTTTCTAGGCCAAATAGTTGTGATGTAAAAAAAAATGTCACTAACTTTGTACCTTATTTAGAATATTAGAAGACGACTCAGATAGCATCAAAGATGGAAACCACCAGCTTACACAGTTCTCTAAACTCAGGCAGTATGCCTACTTAGTAAATGAAAAAGCTAAAGGATGGCAAGCATAGAACGTTCACATTCACATCAGTAAGACCAAGGGGAATCATGCTATTCTGCCTACGAGAATGTCAAGAATGGTTAAATTCCATACTGTCCGATGCTACCTCTTTCCTTCAGTTGGAGGCAATATACAAAAACAGTATATGCTTCAAAGCCATAATTATTTAAATTTTTCCCCCAAATCAGCACCACTGAAAGTGGAAGTACTATCAAGTGAAAAGTGTTTCTACTTAGAGGGAAGATGTTCCTGGTGGGGTCACTCAAATAGAAACCAAAGGCTGAGGAGTTTGCTAATGGAAATAAGGGATCCTCAGATTGCTCTGCAGGAAGTATATTGTTAAGACCATGTGCTAGGAATCATGCTTCCAACTGTCAGTACCTCCTCCTTCTCTAAGCTATGAAGTAACTTCAGTGGCACACATGGTTATTCAGGCTGAATGGCAGGGAGGCTGAGGATCTGAAGCACAGAATTTCTGCTGGTTTCAAAGGGTCATGTAGTTACACTAACACTACAATCTGGAAATAAGTAGAAGGCCCAGAGAGATGCATAGAACTGCCCAAGATCATATATTGAGCAAGATATTCTTTTGACAAAAGATACATCTGGGTTAAAATCTGAATTCCTAGGGCAATGAACTGAAATTTCCACTTCACAGCAGAATAGAAGGCCGATAAACTCCTATAATATAATTTAGTTCTTATTCTTCTCTTCAACCAAAAGTATAACATCAATTATTAAAAAAAAAAAGCCCATAAGGTCAAAAACTGACACACTATACAATGCAAAGACTAAAACCGTTTGTTTCATCCTGTGCCATCGACCATTTATAGAAATGGACTTGTTATAATAAAGCCTCTTTGGTAAATATTAAGTGAATTTACCTCTATTCTTCATTACAACTTCTTTAGTCATGTTTCACAACTCCTTGAGTGTTATCGCTATATTTTCACATTATGGAATATCAAAGATACATATTGAAACTTTTTTTTTCCTTTGAAGAAAAAAACAAATTCCAAAACCAGCATATAGGTGTTTTTTTCTGTATTTTTAACTCTGAGGAAAATAATTACACCATATGGATGTTTCATATTTGATATCCTAAATGCCTAACAGATAATATTACATATAATTAACCAAAAACATTCTCAATTGTTTATATATTTTCTCTCTTTTTAAAGTAACAAGATATGTAATTATCCTCCACTTAAGAAACTTCATATCTCTTGCCACAGAAACAATAGATTACAAGCATTTACTCTGTTTTTTAAAAAGCCACCAACCAACTGAAATATTGTAAGGGATTAAGCCAGCTACTTAACAACCTGATGGTGTACATTATTGTAATTTGCATGTGTTTCTAACTTGACTGATTATTAATTTTTAATCAGCCCGATTCCAATTTGATAACCAATTTCAGGAAAGTAAGTAAAAACTAGTACTTTTAAAAAGAAAGGACTTCCCTTCCTCATGAGTGATTTCAATATCTTAAAAGAAGATATGACTATAAGAGAAGTCTTTTATGAGTTTATAATGAGAAGTCTTTTAAAACAAACATGCCAAGATGTACACCTCCCAAAACAAAGTCCTATGATTTTTTGCTACATTTCTATAATACCTAAAAGCCATCCAGAATGAATCAGGTAGATGAACAAGCTTGAGAGAAGTTGATTTTGGTTTGAATGAGGGAAAGGGGGAGCTAATTATTTTTATCAAGGGCACAAACTTTCCTCAGTGACTGTAAATGCAATTTGAAATGAAGAACACAAAGCTGTACTGAGCTATGGTAGCATCAATGGCCTGAGCATACAGTCTCTTATACAGAATAACCGCAGTTTAAGGCTAACAATGTTCATTTATACATAGTTTTCTGATATGAGCTTGAAAAATTTAGATTCATTACTTTTAACCATAAGTCATATAGTTCTGACTGAATGTGGGAAATGCTATGAGACAACTGGTGTTGATCTGTAAAAAGGCAGTATCATGGAGGAAAAAAGAAGAGATTAATCTGGATTAATAGAGAATAAAGGGACATAAAAACTGTGGTGTATGTTCCTGGATTTTTAAAAAACTATGCCTTCAAATGATAGTCTGGGGGTGTTTGGTAACAATAATAATACAGAATTATGTGACAAAGCTTTAGGTTGTGCAGGAGAATGTACTTATCCTTACAAAATACATGACAAAATGACTAGGTGTATAGTTTAGTTAAAAGTCTATAACTTTGTCTATTCATACAAAAAGTCTATGTGTATATACCCATAAAAACACAACTATACACAAACATGTATAAACAGACACATGTATAAACATACATAAAGAGATAAAGCAAATGCAACAAAATGTTAATGATTAGTGAATCTATATGAAGAATACTCAGGTGTTCAATATATTATTTCAGTCTTTCCTGTAAGTCTGAAAATTCAACATAGAAAGTTGCTAGGAAAAGCACCACTTGTAGTATCAGACACTGACCACAAAGGGCCAACTTAGCAACATCCTGCTCTCTCTGTTTAATCTTAACCTCTAGGGCAGTGGTCTCCAAATCGGGTATACACATTCTAGGGCATTGACTAAAAGACCTAGAGATCTGAGAAGAAAATATTAGAATTTCTATTAATAATTTTTTCTCTTACCCTTTTAATAAAGATTTCTACTTTTGGTGTGTTTCACAAGGTACTATATTACTAAAGTAATATAGTATATAATATACTATAATAATATAGTGTATTATTACAGAACTTATACAATTTGTAGATACATAGACATACATATTTTTGAGGCTATAAACTCAAAAATATTTGCTACTGATGAGGGTACCTGATCAAAAAATCTGAATATATTCTTTTCTAAAATAGACATAACTTTTTTTTTTAAGTCTCTGAACACCAAAAGATCTTGAGAACCAGTCTCTCGCTTTTATACAGAGGCCTGCTGACACTCAATAATTTAATATGCAATCCTTGTAAGAAACTGAGTCTAAAAGCAGCAGCAGACAGACAATAACAGTAGTGAGAAGTAAAAACATGAAGCTAGAGTGTGAAACAATCAGCAAAGTACATCATGACCACAAGTTATCTCCAACAAAATGTTAAATTTTGTTCAACAAGAAAATCTAGTATTTTAAATATGGAGATTTAAAATGCTGTAGAATATTATGAGGAAAAAAATGTTGAAGGTAGGAAAACTTGAGGGAGAAGAGTCACTAAGCAGTACAATTTCAAAAGAAGACCATACTAAAAAAGAATGCATAAAACTCAAGGTGGCTTTGCTCAAAAACCAGGGGGGCATGTCATTATCAGTAGCTCAGAAAATAATGTGGACATTTGACCAGAACACTTAATTGAACCATGATTCTAAAAGATAACTAAACATAAGGTCTTTGAGAAAACATTTAGGTAAGTTCCTTCTATATATTTATCTAAGCATTTATCAACAATGAAAATAATTTTTAAAAATAGAAAATGACATGAGTGAAATACGTAAACTATAACTGTTATTAAATATTTAAAGAGTGATATAGCAGGAAACCATAATTACTAGTACAGTTGGTAAGATGAGAAAAAGAAAACAGTGATTTTAATGTATTAAAGAAATGAAAATTTGACCAACTATACCAATGGATTTCATTTAGAAAATACTTAGCTTTTGAGGTTGCATAGTTTACCATACAGGACTCTAATTTATCTTTTATAAACTTGAAGCTTGGAACTAGAGATATTTTTATGATGAATTATACATATGTCATATATTAAAACTGTATCAAAGAATGTTAGTGGTCTACTAAGTAAGCATTTTAAATTAAAAATTAAGAGTTATAGAAACAAAAGTTCTAGTAATTTTTAATATAGAGTAGGGAATCTCTTGAGCACATAAAAAGGTTCCTCAGTGAGAAGGAGAGACAGGTAACAGTGAAGGAGGACCCCAGTTAGAAAAGCCTGTACCATTACATAAGGACATACTACATACTACCCCCAGTACGTAAGTTTAGGGAACTGATATATTATCCAACTGACTATGAGGTTTGTTGGCTATTTATGCTAGATAGTAATTGGGCTGAATTATTCCATTTAGATGTCACTGGTTTATGTATATACAAAAATTATAAAGGAAATAAACTGAAAAGCAAAATTTGCTTTAAATCATCTTATACTTAGTTAATTTAATAAATAATTCTGTTCCCTTTAAAGAGGGACAGCTATCTTTTAAAGACAGATTTTATGAAAGCACAACACAGACATTGGTTGCAGAACAAAACCACTGTGCTCTTAACTGGTCCTTTTCCCATTTCTGACCTTCCCATGTCATCTGAAGGACGGAAAACCCACTGGTTCCTTTTCAGTGGAATTTTTCCATCTGGTATTTTTATACCTAATAAATGAAAACTGCATACTAATATAGCATCAGTTTTAGGTATTCATCATTTGAATCTTTATAAAAGCCTAGTAATGTGAATAGATTAAGAAAACTGCATATGCACTGTAATATGGGCAGCCTTTTTTGACTTCATCATTCTTTGACTTCTACAGGGCAGAACACATCCTAGAGAATATGTCATTGATCTTAGAGCATGAAGTGTATCACAATAAAATGGGAAAATGATACATCTGCCATTGGGCAAATTTACAAATTTATCAAAAGATAGAGAAAAACAACATAACTTGAGAAAAAGTGTATCACTCAAACTAGAATATTCAAATTGGAATGGAAAAGACTACAATCATTTGACAATGTTTATCAAAAACAACATATTAAAAAAATTTTAATGTAAGGTTTGAATTCAAATCTTAAAATTACTATTTGAGGGCAACATACCCTAAACTCAGGAAAACACAACACTAGGGTGAGACATATAAGTTGAAGATGGTGCTTTAAATTGAACCTACCTTGCCAAACATGGAATCATTTGCCAAAAAGGAAAGAAACTACCTGATCACAACAGTCTCAGAAAATACAAATTAAACCTTCATTTATGATGTGAAATCTGTTAATAAATCAATCCATCTAATATGATGCTCATCTCAGTTTTTCAGTTGTTTAAATAATGGTGTTAAGTAATAGTATAGCACAACTAGGGAAATTATAAATATTTAAGAAGATTAAAATGTCAGTAGGAAACACATTTCACATGGATTAAAAGAAAAGCATTCATTCAAAAATACTGAATAAGAAGTCAAAATAATTCTATTTAGAACTTTAAAAGAGAAAGACAGCGGCCCAAAAATCCAGTTGGAAAGATAAGAATAAATATACAAACTGTTAAGCAAAGCCAGGAATATAGATTACTTTGAAACATCTACGTACATCCATTTTAATGAAGAATTAAAAGATACAATGTGTTAAAGACATATTTAAAAGACTAAGACAGATAAGTCAAATTTTGTTTATATCCTAAATAATTACAAGACACTGAAAATGTAGTGTAATTCACGTTTTCTTTCCAGTTGAAAAACTTCTATCCATTGCCTCTATCTTTGGTGTCACTGCCACCAATAAACACAGTATACAGCTTAGAAACCCAATTACTACCTTCAACTAGGAAAAAGTAAATCAACATTATTTCTTCAAAAGTAAGATAAAAAGCATGTGGTCCCACTTACTTTTGTCTCATGGTCCCATGATACTCTGAAACATCATGCCTACATGTAGAAGTTTAAAAGGGAATAATATAATCATTTGCTATAATTGCACCAAAAATTTAGCTACTGTACACTGGTGTGATGACAGCTAGTCGTATGCAGAGGCTACAGGACGACATGATACACAGGAAGTGTCAGTTTAATGGGAAACTGAAACAGGAACAATATGACGGCTGCATGTCAATATGCTACAGCTTTGTCCTCTTGCAGTTTAAAAGGATAGTGTAATTACCTCAGATTTACACAAAACATCATGAAACATGGTAGTTGTTCATGATTAAAATAAAATAGCAATGTAAATTAACTTAACAGTTAAATATATTCACATGATCACCACTGTGAGTCAAAATGGCCACTAGTGAAGTTACATAGCAATATATATGTACATAACATTTGCCACAACAGTGTTTGTAGGTTCAACTTTTTGCAGACCAGATAATTTCACGAGACAAATAATCCTGCATCAATTCTTTCATATCATGAAAGGAATTAAACGTTGTAAGTAGTTTCATTCCTCTGGGGGAAGGGGAGGGGGAGGGGGGAGACCCTCTAAAACGTCAGTGCACATCGAAGAGAGTTCTACCTTCTTGAATATTGGAACTTGTTGACCAAGATTCGACTCTTATAAGCTGAGGATAAACAAATCTTAGGATATTAAAGGATCTCATAGCATTGTCATCGGCATTTAGCAGGTATTTGCCACAAAGAGGAATCCCAAGTCCTACAGCAGAGCCTTCTGAGAATATGGTTGCTGTGGCGGGGGTGGCTGCTGACTGCCTCCTGGCTGAGACAGCACGGATGTTAAATTATAGTTTGGCACCTGGGATATGTTAGTTCCCGCATTCTGGTACAGAGTGACATCGGTGGCAGCAGCCGCAGCAGCAGGAGGAGGACTATACACTGCAGTCTGGCTGGGATAGGTACCTCCTTGAACAGAACTGACCATGGCACTGTGGAGGGGGAAAAAAAACTCAGTTAGGTAACTGTTGACTCACATAGCCATTTAGAGAGAAACAGGAAAGCCAATCATTAACCATTCACTCATTCATGCAATCCATGCACTAAATATGTATTAAATACCTGTAATGTGCCAAACACTGTTATTTTAGGCACTGGGATATCATAAAGAGAGAAGGGGAGCAGAGGCCTACCATCAAGGAGCTTACATTCTAATAAGGAGAAAAAAGATGATAAATATATAATATGTTAAGAGGTAGTAACTGGTATGAAGAAACAACATATGGCAGGAGAACCAAGAGTTGCTGGGACAAGAGCTTCCTGTTTATCTAGGGTAGCAGGGGAAGGCCCCTCAGACACAGGAACGTACAAGCCAGGAGGGAGTGATACTGATTATCTAGGGGAAAAGGCATTTCAGGCAAAGAGAACAGCAAGCCTTTGAGAAGAGAAAATGCCAGGCATGTTCAACAAACAGCAAGGAGGCCTTGATGGCTGAAGCAGAGTGAGCAGAGGTGAGAGTGGCACAGGATGGATGGGGAGGGGAGCCCTAGAATACACGGGCCGGGCAGGCTAGGATAAGGGTTCTGCTTGTGTTGGAGTGAGATGGAAAGACACACAAGAGTGATGTGATCTGGCCTGGCTTTAACAGGCTCACCCTGGACCCAGGGCAGAAGCAAGGAGACCTGACTGGAGGCTGCTGGAATGGTCCAGTGAGAGCCATGGTAGAGAGCAGGGGAAGCATCAGATTTTGAAGGGAATTTCATCACAAAATGCCTGAGGTAAAGTCTGAGAACTAAGTTACTGGTGGAGCTATTCACTGAAACAGAAGAGACCACAGATGAGGACCACAGCAGATGCGGGGAGGGAGAACCCCAGTACAGTTTTGAACATGTCGTATGAAGTATCTAAGAGATTCCCAAGGAAAAGATAAGGAACAGGTGGTCAGCTATGCAAGTCTGAGTCCAGCAGAGGTGAGGACAAGGAGTGTACCTCTCTAGGAGTCATCAGCGTACACACATCGTTCAGAGTCACGGGCCTCAATGAGATCCCCTAGGGAGTGACTGAACAGAGGAAAAAGCAGTCCATGTTTTGAGCAGGCAGATAAAGAAAGAGTAGGCAAAGAAGACTCAAGAGTGGCAATAAGATAGAAGGAAAACAGCAAGAACGGGCACGGCCAAGTGAAAAAAGAATTTCAAAAAGGAAGTGACCACGGGGTCTGGCCACGTGGAAATCACTGGTCCTTTAAGACCAGCTCTGGTGGACTAGGGAAGAAGAAAACCTGGTAACCTCCTTTCTCTTACTTCCCTGAAAACAGAGAAGCAAATAAAAGAGACCTTCTCTCTACTCCCACCCAAACATCTATCAATCAACTACCTGTATCCACACCCCCTGATGTATCCTGCTCTCCTTCCTGCTGTAATTGACCACCTGCCAGGCACCCTCCACGTGGGCACTGCTCCCACTCCACAGAAAAGAAGTCCTTCAGAGCTGTCTTCACTTATGTCTCTGCTACTTCTCATCCCACTCCCAACCTCATATTCGAGTTTTCACCATGAGGAAGACAGCAAGTTAACTACATAAAGACACTAAGAGCTTTAACAATGAGATTCCCCTCCACGTTTCTATGAAAAACATAAAACAAGCTATACAAAGGGCAACTGCCTACAATTTTCAAAATTCTATTTCTAAACTTTTCTTCAAGTGCTAGATTGTTTATCAATCAGATGTTGGTAAATTCAGTGCTTTTGTACTCTGCACAAATTAAACCAATTCATTATTATAACAGACAGTCATTTACCGCTACATTCCACCAACTAACGTAACCACTTAGGCAATGCTTGAAGGCAGCATCCACTATCAGTCCATAGGTGGTGTGTTGTGAGATATAAAGTATCACAAGAACTCAGATTTCATGCTGTTAGTCACACCATTAAGGGCCACAACAATGCTATTTATAATGTTGAGACTAAGGGCCAAACTCTGGTGCCAAAATGCCTAGTTTTGTATCTTAGCTAAACGGGACCTTAGTCCTCCCTCCCTGGCTCAGTTTCCTCATCTGTAAAAGGGGGAAGACCGTGTACCTGCTTCATGGGTTATTAGAGTAAGTTGAGTTAACACATGTAAAGCACAGAGCATGTGGCCTGGTGCTTACACGACATCCCATAAATGTTAGCTGTTACTCTAATCACTCCCACTCTGTGCTATACTCCTCTCAACTTACAGCTCTACCATTCACCCAACCACGCAGGGGTAAAACCCAGCAATTCACCGAATACCTTTCTCTCATATCTCTGCTCTGCACTGTCTCCCCACCTTGTTACCCACAGTCATTTGCTAATGAAATAACTCTTTTCTCATTCCTATCTTGCAATTAGACACTCTTCATTTCTGACCTAATATACGAGTCTCCCGGCTTCTATTCTAGTCCCTCTGAACATCCACGGCACCACCATCAGAAGGTCTTTATGAGCTTTCCCAGACAAGACCCAAGCTCCTTAACATGTTATCCAGGACCATTCATTCAAGTCCAAGTGTATCTCGCACATCTCCCACCACAGACTTTAATCCTTCTGTAACGCTGTACTGTTGGTAATGCCCACCACATACTATGTGTTTTCATTACTCCCCGTGTTACTCATTCCAGGGGCACCATGCCACTCTACAGCATGTCATTTCAACAGAAACATGAGAACCATGTCTTTGTTCATGAAAGAAAACCTTTTACTTTTTTCTTCCAGGCTGAGAATAACTTTGAGCATATTTTCTTGGAAATCTTCCCTGAATCCTGAGACTCCTAAAACATATAGCTTCATTTGTAATTTATGTTGTAATTTTATATTTTGTGTGTATTTGCCTCTACTAGCCAGTAAGCACCTTGAGGCCAAGAAACTCTAAATCAATGGTCAACTAATATTTGACCAGGGAGCCAAGAATATTCAATGGGGAAAGATTAGTCTCCTCAATAAATGGTGTTGGGAGAACTGGGTAACCACATGCAGAAGAATGAAAAAGGACCCCTGTCTTACATACATCACTCACAAAAATGAACCTGAAATGGATTAAAGACTTAAATAGACCTGAAACTGTAAAACTCATAGAAGAAAAAAATAGGGTAAAAAGGTCATTCATGTTGGCCTCATTGTAATTCCCTGGATATGACAGCAAAAGCAAAAACCAGTAAGTGGCACCACATCGAACCAAAATGCTTCTGCACAGCAAAGAAGACCATCAACAAGATGAAAAGGGAGAATCTACAAAATGGGAGAAAATATTTGCCAATCACATAACCTGATAAGGAGTAAACATCCAAAATACACAGAGAACTCATATAACTCAAAAGCAAAAAAAAACCTAACAACTTGATTGAAATAATGGGCAGAGGACTCGAATAAACAGTTTTCCAAAGGAGGAAGGTCAGTCAGGTGGTCAGTAGGCACATGGAAAGGTGCCCAGCGTCACTAATCCTCAGGAAAAAGCAAATCAAAACCACGGGATATCACCTCACACCTGCTGGAATGGCTATTATCAGAAAGTCAAGAAATAACAAGTGTCGGCAAGAATGTGGAGAAAAGAGAATCCTTGTGCAGTGATGGCGAGACTGTAAATTAGTGCAGCCACTATGGAAAGCAGTATGGAGGTTCCTCAAAAAATTAAAAATAGAACCATCATGTAATTCAGCAATCCCACTTCTGGGTATATATCCAAAGGAACTGAAATCAGGATCTCAGAGATATCTGCACTCGTATGATCACTGCAGCATTACTCACAATAGCCAAGATACAGAAACACCTAAGTGCCTGTCAAGGGATCAATGGATAAAGAAGGTTAGACACACACACACACACTCTCTCTCTCTCTGAATATTATTCAGCCTTGAGAATGAAGACAACTCCGCCCTTGTGACAGAGAAAGACACTGTATGATCTCATTTATATCTAAAGCATCAAACTTGGACAAACAAAAAACATCCCTTTAATAGAAGCAAAATGAAATAACTGACAAGTAAGTATACAGTGTTGGTCACCTAAGCATTATTGTCACCACCACTCAAGATAGGTAAATCAATACCACCTTCCCCAGTTATCAGTAAGATCATCCTAGGGTGACAGAAGTCTGGAAAAGTGATAACCCTAAAATCAAAACTCAATGTAAAAGAATAAGAAATTGCCTCCTAGGTAATGAACGGAGGAACACTAAAAAACCTGCCTATCAAAAATGGAGGAAAAATTCCTCATTGACCTTGATTTACTATTAGAAAGCTTGAATCAAGTATGTCGTATGCTCTGTTTTGCCATCAATTTTCTCATTCAGACACACACACAAACACACAAACCGTTCTTATGCATTTGTAAATATATATGTTACACATTTATGTATCTTTTAAAAAATTGCCTCAAAGCCTTCATGAAGCCTTTTCAAGGAATTAAAGTATGTATCTCCTTGTCCTAACACAGTCCTTGAAATTCCCATCAACACTTAAACATTTACTTATCAAATATTTACTGAACTCCTACCCAGTGTAAGGCTCTGGGCTACACAGTGCGGCTATAAAGATGGAAGATTCAGCTCCAGCTCTCAAGAGCTCTCATCAGAGCTCAGTGGGGAGAAGATTATGAGACTAAATGGTGTCCCTGGGTCCTGCGACAGCAACTGAGGAGGAGGGAGTGGAAGGCAAGAGAGGTACTGGCGTTCTAGTCCAGACGAAGCTAAGAACTGAAGAATAAGGAGGAAACAGCCAAGCAAAGAGGGTGAAATATCTCAAGGAAATGCTCAATGAAAAGCATCCATTGAAATGTACATGCATTTCTCAAGAGGTGACATTTATAGCCCCAGTATGTCAGCAGAGTCGGGCCCTGGACTACAGCGCAAGTCCTGCACCGGGGATCCACATCCAGCCTGCAGAGGTGGACTGAGCAATGCCCAGCAAACAGCAACAGGGCGCTTGGGCTCTGTAGCACAATGTGGTTTAAGCGCCTACCAACAGATGATCTCACTTGCAAGGACAATGGCTCAAGGCCCTGAACTAAGACAAGTAACCTCCAGTAACAAGACAGCTGGAGCAGCATGTGATTCAGCAACAGAGGATGAGCTGGGGAAGAGGCGGCCTTTCTGGCTGATACTAACATATCTGAGGGGTTCCTACGTTACTCATGCACACTGGCTAACTTCTCAACAATACCTCCTTCTACTCACTCTGATCTCATTTCATAGCAGCATGTTACTCTCTTAATAGCTGCTCCCTGCCTATTTCCATCTTTCCACTCATTTTCACCAAACTGCAACTTAAAAAAAAAATTTTTTTTTTAATTCCCAGGACAGAAAGAGCTACACCTAACATTTTCTCCTAAGCTCTGTAACCCAGTAGGGGGTGCTCTTTTGGGTTTTTTTGTTGCTGTTTGATGCCTGTAAGAGGCTTCCCCACTACCCTACATAAGGTCACTTCAGAATACTGGATGTGACCATAAAAACACGTTTGAAAATCCCCAAGCATCCCTAGAGTGTGACTCTTTCGAGGATGAACAAGACAACAGTGTGGGCAGTAGAGGAGGAGCATTCTGGGCAACTCCAACATTGAAAGCTTCCTAGAAACTGTACCTGTGCCACCAAGAAACCTCTGTTGCAAGTCAGAATGTCATGACTTCTGGAATTACACACTGATGAACTCTTAAACCTATCTTTTATTCGACTCAAAGAAATGACTTCAGCTTAGATGTCCACTGAAGTAGAAAAGGCATTTATATAATTATGAGTAACACAATGTATAAATATAATCATTTACAAGACAGGGGCATCGTAAGTAAATGACCAAAACAACTGGCCTGGCATTTCACATTCAGCGACTCGTCCCATGAACCACGGGGTCAGAGAGCTTCCCATCCTGTCTCTTTGCAAATGGTTTACCTTGCTGTGATATACACTACATTCCCACACACGGTAAAAAGAAGGAAATATTTATCTTTAAGAGGCAGTACAAAACTATAAATTCTAAAATAGTAATTCTAGACATTTAGATTTTACATGAAATCTGTGTAAAAGGATAATAAATTAGTTACCAACATAAGTTTACGTTTTGTTCAAGTCCTTAGCTTATATCATCAGAGACTCAAATAAAAACAAAAGACATTATAATAGGCGTATATAAAAAAACAGAGAAGACAGCAGTCGCAAGAACCAGTCGGACAGAGGGTCCCCAAGCTCACCACCACAATGTCAGCGGTGACATCTACCGTGGATTTTTCCTCATCCACTTTTTATGGTTACAGGACGATCACGGCGCGAAGCACAAGCAACAGTCAACAATCAAATTACTTGGGGTAAGAAGCCTGGGTCGGCTGGCTGGGCGGGGCGGGGCTGGCCGGCGCCGGCACGGCTCCTTGGCTGAGGGAGGGCAGCTGCTCCGGGGGGAGGCTGTAGCTCTGCAGGTGGCTCAGCTGCGCGGCCCCCGCGACCAGGTAGGCGGCGCTGTGCGGGGGGGCGCCTGCGTACACCTGGGGAGAGCGGGGTAGGACAGATTTGAACAGGCAGGCTCAACTTCATTTGCAGAGGCATTCGGTTACAGAAAGAACAATCACAGCTCTGAAACGTTTTGTTTGAAGTTACTTCTGCTGACCGACATTTTAAAAAGGACTTTTCAGTGAAGTGGGCTTCCGACAATTTCTGTTCTTAGGTCAACGTTAGCTAAGCTCGTGTTTATCTCTGTGCAGAGGCAGTAGAGGAACTTACCTTGAAACGTTATACTAATACAATTTCTCCTTGCATGTTGGTATTGTAAGTATCTCCCTAAAAGGAAGCCCAACAAATGCTCGAGACGTGTCTTTGAATTCACTGTTTTATAGCAACACTCTGCATTTATTTACAGATCTCTACATACAGATATAGATACAGATGTATTTCCTGCATTACAGCTTGTTAAGCATAGGGCAAGCTAAGCTTCTACAGCAGGGTCAGCAGACTTTTTTGTTAGGGTCCAGTCAATGTGTCAGGCTTCGTGGGCCACATGGTCTCTGTCACAACTACTGAGCTCTGCCCACAGAGAAAACAGCCAGAAACAATGCAAAACCAAACGAGAATGCATTTCAGGAAGAGTTTATTTTAAAAAACAGGTGAGAGGCTAGATTTTGCCCCAGGCCATTGTTTGCCTGCCCCTGCATCTAAAAACTCTACTTGGGTTAAGCTAAAGAGATTAAAGTCTTAAATGCCCCTCAAATCTTAAATGCACATAACATTTTAATTTTCTGTGGTATTCATTAGATTCTTCCATTTCACATGCTTGAAAAGAGAACTCCCCTGTACACGTAGTAAGCCTCTTACCAGCTGTTAAGACAGTAACACAGTCATCATCTTAGCACTTCCATTAAGCCACACAAGATTCACTACACACCGAATCCAAAAGATCTCCATTATAATCATAGTCCAGGGCTCATAAATGCAGTATTTTTTGTTGTTGTTGTTTGCCAATCAAACGTGAAGGGTTTATGTTTGCCTGTTGGCTCACACTGCTACGGAGACTCACAGCAGGGTGTCATCTGGCCCTGGTTTCTCAGGCCCAGCTGCTCTCCTCCAGGGCTCTGGCCCCTCACTTTAGGAGAAGTGGACCTTGCCAAAAAAAACTGATCTGCACAAAGTGTATAATCTTCTACGTGGATAAAATGTGGTGTCTGGCTAATTACTCCCTATACCCTGAACTTCTATGTTTCTGGGAGAAGTTTCTGGGGTGACCAGAGGAAATGGTTCTACACCACACTACACATGTTCTCACGTAGCAGAAGGGCAAAAATCCGGATTAAAGCAGCTCACTATAAAATCGAAAACTGTGGATGATCACAAGAATTTAGTAATAATTAGGGGGTTTACTCAGACAGAAAAAATTGTAGTTCTTAAACAGATAATTAGATATGAAGCTTTAAAAATATATAGATGTTTGGCCCTCGTGCCTGGATTCAGTAGGTCTGGGATGGAGCCAGAGCATCTGTTTGGTTTTTTGTTTGTTTGTTTGTTTTAAAGCTTGACAGTGATTGATGTACATCCCTGCAGAAAAATAATTTTTTAGAAAAAGGACTACTGTTTTATTTAGTATACTGTACTATACACTGTATTTGTCAAGTAAAAAAATCTTTTAAACTTTATTTTTACTCTAAACATTACTTTTAGAAAGTTTCACATTTTAGAAAAACACAGCTATTCCAAATAATTGCAAATATGTTTGAGAATTTAAAATGAAATACGTGAGTTTTTAAAAGCTTACCTGAGAACCAGAGACACCAGATGACTGAATATAATACTGCTGATTCTGTAATTTTGCGTACATGGAATACATCGGGTCTTCATTCATTAACTTGGTATACAAGGAAAGTGCCTCCATCACTTTCACATTAAGTTCTGAAAGTTCTGAATGCTTCCTGAAATATTATACAATAATTTAAAACACAACTGCTATTTAAATGATATAATGGTCTAAGTAATAAGATTCATCAAAATAGCAAAAATAGCAAAAAGTGGTGTAAGCAGACATTATTAAAAATCGACCTTCGTGACAAAAAAATATCCTATAGTTTAGCTCCAACGCAACCAAAACTGTTTTAAGATTGAGGTGGTGGGCTAGAACTCTAGTTTATTGCACATGACTTTACTTCAAAATACCTAGATTCTCTAGTTAATAACAGATGGGTCATTTGTGGGCCCTGATGATGTCACTTACAGCAAATACGATTACAACAGTTAACCCTTATTTTTAAAAAAGACTAACATAGTGAAAGTCAAATAAATCGTCACTTAAAAAGGGGGTGGGGAGGACAGGCTGGTCTAATTTCAATTCCCATATCTAGCAGAAAACGAGTGAGTGAGAACTGGCCTATCTTTAAAATAAAAATAAAATGCAATAATAATAAGGCAGCTCTATTCCAACAGCAGTTTAGAGAGGTCTGTAGGGAAAAGGGTAAACAACATAGATTGGTGCATGCTCTTTTACCGATCAATATCCTCCAGCTTCTCATCAATGAGAGGTCCCATCTGGTGACACAGTGCTACGATGACAAGATTTGAAGAAATATAAGAAAATGTAGCAAAAGAAAGCAAATCTCTGAAGGATATTCATATAATTTAAGGCCTAAAAGATCTAATTTGGAATAATACAAATTCTATTCATTAAACTTAGCCCACAGAGCCCAAGGTTGACTTTCCTTGGTATTTATAAAATCAATACTTTAGATTGACTGTATTGATGTCAGAAATTCTTTAATACATATTTCCATTTTATAACACTTAAAAATGTTGAATAAAATATTTAATTTGTGTAGAAAAGTATAAGAATTTGAATTCTACCAAAGATTTAAGCTGCATATAATCATAAGACTGGTCACAGAAGAGTGAGAAATGTGAACAATGTTTATATCATTCTCAATTTTATTTAAATCAAACCATTCTGCAACAGAATACTAGATATAATCTCTAATTATTCCTTATTTCCAAGGTAAATGAAAAACAAGGTTTACTTTCAAGATGAAGTAACTCTGGAAGATCTGGTTGATCATCACTGGGATCTGTACTTTGCAACATCTGTAGCAACTGATCCATTTTATCCTGTAGGAATTAAACAGTTATAAAAAGCAACAATCATACAATGAAACCTTCTCACTGTGGTAATTGGATAACAGAGAACTCTTGGAATTCAGACATGAAGACTTCAATTTTGCTTTTATGGATTCAATATCCGTGTGTTCTCTTCACAACTATGTGAAGTCAGAGCCTTGAAAGCTATTCCTACTTATTTTTGAAACTGCTAACAGAAACTCTCTTAAATGAGAAGAAAGAGAACAACATTTAAACTCACAACATGTGAGCTCTTTAATCTCTTACGTCATGCTAGTGGATTTCTGTGTCACTTTGTTTGGGGCAGCTGTGGCCTTGCCATGCTGACAGGTGTAACCTCTCTTTCAAGATGGCATTACTTATGACTAACAACCCCGTCATTACCTCTCCACCATGGAGGACAGCGCAGCTGTTTTGGTAAGGCATCGCTCCGCTGTATTACAGCTGTACTCCTCCTAAGCAGCACCAGAAGGATTTATTCTACATTCTCTTTCCACCAATGTTTCAGTTTATCATCAAAAATAGAAGGGTTTGTGGTTCCTTTATTCTCCTGTGTAAAAAGGCTTGAAGGCATCTCATGGCAATGAGTCAGATCTACTTCAGAATCTTCTGCTGTAAGACCCATGGAACTAATGAAGCCATCATTACATAAATACCTCTATAAATTATATTAGTATGTACATATTTATATGTAGGTTTAAAAAAATCAAAATATAGAGCTCACATACCAAAGAATACTACCGTAATAATTCCAAACATTTCTTCATTCAGGTTTTACATGGATATACTACTGAACATTAGGGTAATAGTGACATCAGGTAAATAATTTAAAGACTGTGAATTCTAAGCAAAGCAGTTATTTAAACCAAAACAAAGCGCTATGGTCTGCACACACGGAGAACAGTTTGAGAGATGAATTCATCACTAGATGGTGAAAGAGACTTAAAAAAAAACTCTTCTGAAGTCAAAAGAATTTTGTGTTTTGAAATGGATGTTATATTTCAATGTAAAAGATTCACAATTTTCATTTTAAGTGGTCTTTAAAAAAGGCTGCACAGGTCAGAAAAGTCTGCTTACGGCCAAAAAAAGAGGGGGTGGAGGTAAAATGAGAGTGAGGAGTCAACTGACACGTGGATAATTTGTGTTCTATTTATTTGTTTACAGAATACTATACCCTATTTGAAATTATCTACTATCAGACAAATAAGGTTTCCAGATAGACCACTAGTGTGACCCTACAAATGCTGCCTTATATAACCCCAATTCTCCTGGACCCCTCTGCATTCCCTGGCTCTCAGCAGTCTTCTACAGCCTATTTCTCTAAAAGAGTGCTCTTCAAACTTTCTGCTTCTGGCTCCCCTGAAAGAAGCCTAAAAATCCACAAATCCCTTCACATATTTTAAAGATGACATCTCATTTTTCATCATTAGCTTAAAATGTTAGAGGATATAATTTCCAGAGCATTAAATACTAGGATTTAGAAGTAAAAGTCACACATTCCTTTGAATATGCCCCCAAAAGGCTCATTACAACAGTGTTTGTAATAGCAAAAACAAAACAAAACAAAACAAAAACCCCACAAAGAACTGTAAACAACCTAATCATCCAACAACAGAATAACGAAGTCATGATAAATTCAGTCTATGGAATATTAAGGATTTCAAATAATGAGGGACATCTCTATGTACTGACATGGTAAGAATGGGTGGGACTAGAGAGGAAGTTTCAAGAAGAATCTTTGCTTCATCTATATTGTTTGAATTTTTATAACAACAAAACACATGCAATAATCAAGTACTGAATTTTATTAAAGAAGAGAAGAAAACCATTTCAAGTTCAATACCAAGTATCACGCTCTCACACAGGAAATCACTTACTTCATCAATGTAGGCTTGTTCCGGCTCTGGTTCTATTGTTTCTATCTGAACATCATCACTAAATTGTACCGTCTTCTTCTCTGTTTTAACTGTAAAACATGCAACATTTATCTTTTCCTTATCATAAATTTAAATTTTTATTTTAAAGCACTTTCGGTTCCAGGAGAGAATTTATGTTTTTCTTATATTCCCTTCAATCTGAGAGACACAATTTAATGGATAATTAGGTTGCAGATTTAGGCAATAATGACAAAACACTACTTTAGGATATTCTGTGATGATTTCTTAATTTTCTAAAGATTTTATCTTTTCCAGAACAGAGATTTCTCTAAAAATAAGAGATGTATTTCTGAAACAAAGTTTAATCACCTATTTACATATGAGAGTTTGGTAAACTGCTAAACAAAAAGCAAAGTTTTACACTGGCATAAATGAATTCTGCTATTTAAAATAAATCCTCTTTTAAAATTACTAGTCCTTTCAAAGAAAAATTTCCATTTTTCCACAGGCCATGCTATTTCAATGTAATGAATTGAGAAGTTAGCTGCATGTTCCCCACACACCACTCAGACTTCTTTTTTTTTTTTTACTAAGGGAATGACATCCAGGCCAGTGGAGAACTTTACAAGTGGCCTTGGCAGGGATCTGAATTTTCCACTAAATCATTCTATATTTTTTAGTTACAGTATTCTTTGCAATGAAAAGGTGGTTATTAAGGGATCTGCAAATCAGAAACATATATTTCTATTGCCCAACAAAGCACTTTTTAAAAAATATTCAATGTAAAATTAACTAGCTAATATAAAGTTATGATTAACATGGCAATTAATCTTCTCCAAAATAATACTGAGTGGACATACAGCTTTAAAGGAATGAACTTCCTTTTTGGATTTTTTTCATACTTGTATCAATGTAGTTAATCAGTATTTCCAAAAATATTAAAGAATCAAGACGGAAAGAAGTGGTGGGAAAGGGGCAGAATTAAGAAAGGGAAATAATATATATTAAACTATTAAATGTGCGTCATGGAATATTACATTTTCCGCAAGGAACCTCCAATACAATGCTATGAGATATGCTCATTTTATAAATGAGGTTAACAGTGGCTTAGAAAGAGTAAAAACCCTTGCATAGGAGAGAGCTCATAGATGGCAAAGCCTGGATTTGAATGCCAGCTCTACTAGCCCACGCTACTGGAATCTGGCCTGTGATTTTACTCAAAGAACAAGGAGTCATACCACTTACGTATTCTATGTTGTGTGCTTTCATATAAAATGGAAATAGTTTACTTTACAGTATAAGGAATATATTCACCCACACAAGTCACCAAAAGCAAAATTTTACACATAAAAAAAGGTTTCAACTGATATTGTTTTCCCATGGGAGAAAAAGAGCCATCTGCTACAGACATTTTTGCTTTTTATATCTTGAGCTATTAGCGAGTCGAAAGCTGGGACAGCACTGCACTGGCTGCTACCCATTAAGAGAACACATGGTAGACGGGACATCCTAACAGCTGACCACACCCAAGTCTGCAGGGCTTTTTCTCCTGGGGACTAACACTATTACTATGTATGCGTGTGTATGTTTGTGTGCATATCGTGCGTGTATGTATAAATAAGACCACATATACATATGTACAGAGATATACAGATGTCTATGTATACACATACATGATAAAGAGCTTTAACAAAACCTTACCGCATCTCCAAAACAAAAACAATCTAAGTAGGTCAAGCTTTCTAACTGACACATTAAGTGAGGTGGCTTCTGTTCTCCCATAAAGAACAATGCTACAAAGATCTTGCTAACACTCGTTTTCCAAGCCTGAGGACTATAATGTCATTACATACGCTCTGATGCTCTGGTTTCTCTTTTAGGTGCTCCAGAGTGAGACACAGGAGAATAAATAGAATATTCATTTTAAGGCTACAGTGCTATGTGATGGGAAAAAAGATGAGATGACTACCTTATCGACGTGAGATCTTGGATCTCACCTTGAATGGAAATCCAAGACAATTCTATCCCTTCCAAGATCTAATTCAAGATTTTAAAAAAAAAACCAAACCCAAACAACAAACAGAAAAACCAACCACAATCAGCCAGGTTAAAAAGTCGGCACATTATGCGCTGCCATTTAAACAAGGTTGTACAACATGGTTTTGCCTTTTTTTTTTTTTTTTTTTTGAGTTTAACAAAGAGAACTCCCTTAAAGGAATGGGTACCAGATCTGTCTCCATGAAAGTAGCACAAGACATCCTGATGATAACTAGGAGAGGGCGTTGTTTTACCAAAGGTCTGTAACGTCTGGTCTATTATTAAAGCCTTTTCTTGTAAGAGGAACATTTTTTGTTTTCAAAGAAAAGTACATCTTTAGTGTTAATACACAGACACTTATGTATCATTTATTCTATAAATATTTATATAGTCTGTATTCTGGATAAGATTCAGCATCAAGTACTGTTGGAAATGAAAAGATGACTGAGAAAAAGATCCTTTCTTAAAATTCCTGCAAACAAAAAAAGACCAAAGCTGATGGTGATTCACAGCTTTCTCTCATCTTTTCTACCTGGCATTACAGAAAGATGAGATGAGGTATTTTGCCAGATAACTGTAGCTTACTGACTTATATACAAAAAACCCTTTTAAAACTCTAAACATTTCAGTGGCTAATAGATCTCTTTCTAGATGAAACATATTTCTGTTTCCTTAAACAGAAGATTATGACTTAATCTTTAGGACTCACACTCATCATTATGAGGACTCCTTAGAGTGATATTTAGAAATACAGTGAACCACCTACCAACATTTTAATAGGCTACTGGCAGTTACATCTCCTGCAACGATTGTGACTGCCAGTAATATCACTTTTCCCCTTTGGCCCCACTTTCTAGTCTATTTCTCCTAGTCAGCAAAGGCTTGGAAATCCAAAAACTATCTACATGATTAGTTACGGCCCCTTCTGAATATCTGACATGGTGGCTTAGGAAAGCTGTTATGTTGCTTAGAGGCCACTGTTTCCAAGTCTGGGGCTAGACTCTAGACAGATGGTCAAATAGGAAGAATAGAAGAAAAGCTTCCCTGTAAGCTTACACTGAATTTGTCACATTCTTATCAACTGAAAACAAAAATACATAATGCATAAATTCTGTAACACCTCTTAATTTGCATTTTTACAATGACATATAAATACATATATATATTTTTTTTTTTTTTTTAAAGTCCATAGTCTGTCTAAAGATAATTTTGGTAGACAGATGATTTCAATTCTTAGATTAGATGATTCCTCATAAGTAATTTGACTGGGGAGGTGCATTTTTTAAGGGACAACTTGGAGGCACTAACATTTGATAGTCCCTGCTCCAGAAAGTTGAACTTTGGGGAATTATGGATTATCATCCATTGACAGACTGGAAAATACTTACTCATTTCCGGTTCAGCAGTGAGATCTGCAGTCACAAAATTAGAGGGAAATAACCCCATGCCTTGATGGGTTTCACCTTTCCACCAGTTGGGGTCACTAAGAGCAAGAAAAAAGAATGCTTCACTATAACAAAGAATTTTTATTTCTATGTATCTTTACTTTTTATAGTGTTTAACTTATCTTACTAACCAGATTTGAATCTCACAACAACCCAACGAAGGAGGAAATGAATGTATCACTATTACAACTAATTTTCAAGTAAACATAAAGCTGTAGTAAAAATAACTAGATGCCCAGCTTCAACCCTCATAGCCCCCAGTGGTCCACCATGGAGATGGCAGCATTAAATATTTTGCCACAAAAACAAAAACAAAACAGATACACTGTATCACCTCCTCTATGATAATGTAAATGTACATAATTCCACATAAAAGGAATTTGCTCCATACTGAAGTACTATTCTGTGGAAATAAATTAATTCAGTATATTATGTATTTCTTATAAATTCCATAATAAGTGTATTTGGTATATTCTCTGAAGTCTTAACTTTTATACTAATTTAACAATCTATAATACTGGATGGAACCAAGAATGAATAGATTAAACTAGACCCCCAAAACAAAGACCAAAGAGAAAAAATGAAACTACAAAATAAGAATCCAGATGGTGTGACATGAGCAAAGTCATACAGAAAAACTACTTGCTTCAACATTTTATTTTTTTGTTTGAGAAGGCATTCAGCAGGAATAACGTGAAACACAGAATATGTTCAATATTTTCGTATGATAATGTTGAACTTAATATTAACCATCACCTGTCATCAAGAACTGTAATAATTTCTCCAGCTTTAAAAGTAAGTTCATTATCTTCAGCAGCTTCAAAGTCATATATAGCACGAACTTTTCGGCCTTCATGTTGGTGGTTAGTTAAGAGGTTGGATGTGCTTGGATACAAAGTAGAAAGGGTGGTTGACTGCTGCCTTTGTTCTTTCAGGGACAACTCAATGGCTAGAAAATAATGGGTTTAAAAAAACCCAAAATGTTAATATACCCAACAATCATAAGTAGTACAAAAAGATATCTGAAAGTAAAAAGTATTCCTCTTTCAATAATGTAGTGGGAAACCAGGACATATCCATGATATGATACAACATCCTGAACAAAAAATACCTTCAACAATTTTATTCATTCATTCACAACTGAAAGTTTAAAAAATAAATTAATTTAAAAAACTGTACAGCATGATGACTTTTTACTAAACATACAATTTAAATTATTCTGGGTAACAAAAAGATATAAACTCTCAAATCAATTTTTTTAATTTAGCTGCAGATATTTTACATTTTCATTCATCTTTTCAATGTATTTCTACAGCTTAAGTTCACTAAATAATAATCACAATTACTTGAGAAGTCAAGAGCCCCAAGCTTGAGTCTTTCACTGAGGACTTACTAAATCAGTCTCAAAGGCAGTATCTGAGAATCCGTATTTTATTGTTCCAAAGGTAATTTTTATGTAATCAGTCTAAACTGGAATTTGGAAATGACTACAGTTAAGTCTCACCTAACAAATCCCCCAAATAGATTTCAAATGTGTCTGCTCTATCTCCTCCCCCAATGCAGGCCATCACCACGTGTCACTCAGTCACTGTAATGTAATTTTAACAAACTGATTACCCTACTTTCAACTCAACCCATAAACTCCTTTTTCCCTTCTACTTCTGTTCCAGATCAATAAAGGCCAAACGGGAAAACAAAACTTTAAAACTATCGTATGAAAACATAAGAAAATATCTTTTGGGATCTTGGGGCACAGAAAAATATCTTAAGACTTAAAAAAAAGCAAAAATCATAAAAGAAAGTCAAGAATTTCAACTCCATCAAAATTTAAAACTTGTTTAATATAACACGACATTATCAAAGTTAAATTGTAAGCCAAAACCCAAGAGTAGATATTACAACAGATGTAACAGGCAAAAAATTAATATCCAAAATAAAGACTTTCTATACATCATTAAAAAATAGAAAAAGAAAGACAATCAGAGCAACTAATAAACATACCAAAAATAAAAGGACTGAACCTCATTAGAAATCAAGAAAATTAAAATTAAATTTAGATATTTCAAACCTATCAGTCACAAAAATTAAACTCTGACAATACCAAATATTGTCAGGAGATTAAAAATAAGAGCTTTCATATATTGCTGATGGAAAAGGAAATAATACAACTACTTAGCAAAGTTGAAGACTCACCTACTTCATAAGCCAAAAATACCACAGAATACACACACACATACATATACACACACAGGAGAACACAGACAAGGATACTACTCGATGCAGCATACTTGCTATAGTAAAAAAAAATCAGAAAACCCAGATGTCCATCAGCTGGAGGACAGATAAATTACAGGATGTACTATTAGTACACTGGAGTATTACACAGCAATTAAAACAAATGAACTTGATTTATACATCTCATTATGAATAGATCTCAAACTTGTTGTTGCAGGAAAAAAACAAGTGGGAGATGGTACCTAGAGTATACTGTTTATCAAAAAAGAACTTGCTGGACATAAAAAAAGTATTTGGCATTATTTATGGCTACAAAGACAGTACAGTAAAAATATTATAGAAACATAAACTGAAAGGACACACAGGACAGCAGCTGCATCGGAAGAGGAGAGGAAAGATGTGTTAGCAAAGAGGGGAAGAAAAGGAGAAAGAACAAAGTAAGCTTCAGCTTCAGCCATAAAGTCCTTTTTTTTTTTTTTTTATTCTTAAATATCTTGTGGAGGGGGCAGGGCAGAAGGAAGTATCAAGTAAGAGACCTCTCTTCCTCCCACAATCAGGAACTTAGAAACGTACCTTTTGCTAAATCTTCTTCTTCTTTTTTGTTAGCCACAGTACCAGGATCCTTGGCCACCAGAGCTGGACTTGCTTTTGCTTGTTCTGCAGCCTACCACAGAAAGAAGGAAAACAATCTCTGAAAGGTGTTCTTAAATTTTCCTACCCCCAACTAATCTGAGAACTTGCAAGACCCTTCTCATCAATCTGCCACAGACTTCTGAGGAAGAAAGAAACCCGAACTGGAGCAGCCTCCACTTTGAAAGGAGGAGATGAGGCAGAACTGGAGAAAACAGACTGAAAGTATTTGGATACTTAGGCCTGACAGCCTGCTCACACCCTCCCAATCTGCATGAAGAGGTTCAACTAAAAGCAGACAGTATGCAAACCAGAGAAGACGGACGAGAGGAGATTCAAATGTTTTTGGAAAATTCTAAAACCAGAAAAGGGGGTGAAAGTGGGAAGGAGATAACTATTTTAAAAACGAGTAGTTCTTCAATATCTATTCAAGAGTTATATTTTATTGTTTATTTCCAGATCAAAAGTCAGGATGTAGGATGTTACTTTAGGAACCCAGGTTTATATAAATAATATAAATGCTTGTAAAATCATACTATTTTGTAAACCAAAATACTAATAGTTAATTCTGACAAAAATTATTGTCCATCTTAAACACATTCTGTAAATAAAGTAGTGTACAAGTAAATAAATACATAAATTAACACTTACGGAAATTACAAGCTTCTAAGCCTCAAGGGCTACTTAGATTTTGCAAGGCCACCAAGGCAAATCAGACCCCAGCCTCATTTTCAACCATTCTATCAGTTACCAGAAACTGCTAGCACACACATACACACTCACACACTCTTACACCTCTGACACACATTTCCTTCTACTTAAAATGTCCTCCCCTCTAGCTCCTTTTATTCCACCCACATTTCTCCCTACTGAGTTTCAAGTCACCACGTCAGTGAACAGCTAAAATAACACTTTCTCAATGAAACATTCCTAAACCCCTTAATTAAGCATTTCCTCTTCTGTGTTGCTCTGATAACAAGGTACTGTGATATGGGTACTTAAGAATGCAAGTTGTGGAGTCAGGCAAGCATGGTTCACATCTCAGATTCATCACTTTCTAAAGCATGAACCTTGGGTACAGGAGTCTCTTTGCGCCTCAAGTTTCTCATCTACAAGGTGAGGATGACAATGGTACCTACACACCAGAGGCTGTAAGGAGGATTAAATTAATACATATAGCTTCCAAATCAGATGCGATGGGGGCCACTCAGGGTTTAAAACAGAATGTATCACCCTGTCTTCTGGGATTTATAACGTATGGAGATGTAACACATGTCATACATATAACTACAGTATAAAGGATGCTCAAACCCTATGCAGTTACAAGGTTTCTATATTTTACATGGAATAAATACATTATTAACTCAAAATAGATGGTGAAGAGTTACAAATATATACCATAATTACCAGAGCAATCAATTAAAAAAATGAAATTCCAAAAAATATTCAAATTACCACACACACGGCACTTACAACAGTGTCTGGTACATAGTAACAGGCAATAAGTCTCAGCTTCTATTGTAATTCTCTGCTTACATATCTGTCTCCATAACCAGGCTGTATTCAACATCATTCTAAAATACAGTTCTATACTCTTTACTTAATATATTTTATAATGTCAAATAAATGCACAAGGCATTTATTTTTAGAAAAGCTGATTGGAAAAAAAGCTCACTGAAAAGAACTTTAAGCACCCTCAATTTGATCCATCTCTAATTGTAACCTTCCTTAGATAATAATGTTTTAATGATCATACACTTCCAAAAATATAAGTATGCTTGGTCAGAGGCAACCTTTTTCATTGTATTTGAATATCTTTTTTCACAATTGGGTGCATTTCACAGAATGATCTTTTGTGGTCTGTGAAGGGATCTGTGTTGGTCAAGAAGGAAGTGCAGAAACGAGCTATATTAAGCCCGACATTCCTGAACTGAGCTCCTTTCAAAGTTCCTTTCTATCATCAGGTTCCAAGTATAGCAACGATACTTGTCTTATTAACGAGTCAAATACAGTAGCAGAGCTAACGTTACTTTTACCTCTCTGTCAAAAGCCAGCGTTATGAGAACCACCGCAGCAAGAGTTAGGTGAATAAAATAGACTTTTCTTAATATTTTTATATTATTTTCTTCTGTACTTGGATGAAAAAATGTACTTTAAAAAAATCCTTATGTTTTCAGAGGCTTTTGTTAAATACGCTAACAAAGATCTAGTCTGTTTAAGGCATAGTAACAAATTAAAGAACTAAGTGACTAAAATTTGGAGGGACTTCTGCAGTTGATCCCAGAGGATACATTTTTTCATTAAACACAAAGCTCTTTACAAACATGGTTTTCAATGAAAAGCTTTTCAGAAACTACTATTATAAAAAAAAATCACCATTTTACCTCATCATAGTTCACTTTATATGCATTTTACGTATTTCTTGAAAGATGGCAACTATCCCAAAATGAGCTTTCACACAACTTATAACATCTAGATGGGGAAACACAAAAAGTAACTCCTAACTTTAGTATTGCTGATCTATGTCCTTAATCTCTGGAACAGGAGGGTAATCTAACTCCGATGCCAATCAGTAAGTAAAAGCTCTTGCCAGTGTTCACTCCACTTCTTGTCCTTTGAAGCCTAGTCCGGACAGACACATATCCACTAACCTCTACGTCAAACGGAAGGCAGGATCGTGTAGTGGAAGGAACACTGGACTGAGAGTCAGGACGCCTGTGTTCTACTTCCAGCTCTGTCACCTACTAGCTGTGGCCCTGGGCAAGTCACTTAACCACTCTGGGTCTCAGTATCCTCATCTGTAAAATGAGGGGATTCGATTAGAGGATCCCTGAGTTGTTCCCACAACTATGAGATTTTAGGTTAACCAAACACAGCTACACATCAAACAGATCATTAGTTCTCCATCCTTTTCTTACAGGAACAAGCCCTGCTGTGGACTGAATATTCAGTTTTCATTTGCACTGAAAGCTGTATTCAAGGATAGCACTGCTCAAACTTTCACGTGCATACAGGATCATCCGGGGATCTTGTTAAAATGGAGATGGTGAATCCACTGGTTGGAGTGGCACATTTCCAAGTGAGTGAGATGGTCCAGTTCTAATAAGCTTCCAGATGAAAATGAGGATGGTAAATGAATGACATTTTAAGTAACAAGCTCTAGAATAAGTTCTCAGGGTACAGAAACTACAATTCCATGAAGCAACTACTCTTTGGTTCTCAGTAGTGAGTCTACTCTTTGATAATTAAACATTGCTTCTATTGTCAAGGATATCTTACCATAAGATATCTTGGATTACTCTGCATAAAACTATTCCTTAATTATACAGATTTTAGAAATTATTCTGGGAGTAGTAAAAGCCAGCTGTCATTTATAGATGAATTCTTCTCAAAGACATGATTTATCATCATAAAACTATTAATAAATCAAATTTTTTCAAGTAAGAGTAAAAATATCTTTTCTCCTTCATCTCCAAAATATATTTCTGGGTCTTCACATCTCAAGAGTACTCAGATAAACTAGAAGTGCCTTGGGAAGAAAGTCTAGAGGAGCCTGGATGAATCATTCTGTAATTCCCTTGAGGTGGTTGAAACCCCAAACGTGTGCCCTCCATAACTAAAGAGTGTTTTCTGCTCGTGTTTTCACATCACTCACTATGCCCTACCCAAGTCCATACAGTGGGGAAAGACAGCTTAGTGAACCAGCAAACATTTTAAGCCTACTCGGTTAGTTGGACATACTAAAGGATGGTTACCCAGAATAGGAAAAGAATAAGAATCTTTCGTTTTTTTTCTGTATGACATAAATTAGAGATTGATCCCATAATATAAATTTTTTTTAAAGGCAAGTTAAGCCTTTCAGTCAACCATACTTATTAGGAGAAAGAAAGAAGACTTAGCCCTTATTAAGGGAAAAGATGTTTCATATGCTTCTCTTCCCAATGACCCCCTTATATCTCCCTCCCATTTTTAATACAAGTACTCATAAATTTCAAAATCAAAAGAACCTCTAAATACATCCTTAAATTTTAAGGAATCCTGGTTTTGTGCCGTCATTCTTTGCAGATAAAATTACAGCATTAAGAGCATTTAACAAGAATGTCAGTATTAATAAAGCAGTTTTGTCAGTATTACTAAAATTATATAAAATATTAAAAATCACAAAATGTCAAATGAATTCATTTATAAAGGAGGAGAAAGTGAGGAAACGAAAGCTCGAACACATTAATATTTCACTATATTTTTCTGGCACCTTTATATGCAAGATTCTTATTAGCAAAAATACCTCTGGAGTAGTAAAAACTACCCAGGCTTGGAGAAAAAAGAAAAATTCAAATAAACATGGCTACTTTAGAGAAACAAACTGTAGCACACACACAACTTTATCTAAAATACCTGAGAGCCAATAGCTGGAAACGTAACTCCTTGTTCCTTAAGGTTTTTAATCATTGCTGATATTAGACTAAGCTGTGGATCATTCTTAAATTCATCGGTCCATTCAACCATGAGAGCCTTTAATTTTTCACATACTTTAGGATGACCCTAAACAACAGAAAAAAATTTAATAAAAAGCACTAATTTCCTGGCTAATGATTTAATATGGATACCTTAAATATAAAAATAATAGTGTTTCAGATCTCTTTTTAAATCATAAATTATCCCTAGCTACAGACAACGCATAAGAAAATACAGTTAATGGAAATAAACTAATTTTATTTTCACACTATTAAAAAAAAAACAGAAGACACCATCACATACCTCACATCAAATTAAAACATTAAATATATAACTTATTTTGGAGGTCAGAAAGACAGGACTTTTCAGAGTATTTTGCAACTAAGCAAGCATTGTATATGAGAAAGACAAAGAAAACTGTTTTGTTTTCTGCAGACCAATACAAATTAAGTTGGAAAGAGAGAATAAATATTACAATTTCTTTATTCCTAATTCCTGACTTTAAACGTGCATGACTGTTTTCTCCAAGTTACTTAATTATCTGAGGCCTGGCTTGAGATCCATTACATGTCAGTATTCCTGGAAACTTCATTTCTTCAAAGTACATTCTCCCTTTAATTATAAAACCAACATGTTCACTGTAAAATATTAGAAAATAAAGAGAAGTTCTTTCTCCTATATGTAACTGCTTGCTTTTCAAAACAGTTGTTCATGTTACTAAATACTGAGTATAGATTTTCAACTAAATTAAATTAAACATTATATTAGAATCTCTTCACAAACAGTTGTACATTTTGATGAACATTCAGGATATCAAAAGAATTGCTTTTAAGTACTAGCAAATACCTAAATATAACTGAATAAAGCAGAACAGGAAAAAAATTATTATATAACCAAAACGTTTTAAAAGAAGTACAAAATTTTAAATTCTTATTTCATTTCTGTACTGTTCCCTACTAAAATCTGGAGATACTCATTTTTCCCAAAAAACATGAAGCATTTTTCCTTTTAACGTTGTTTTTCTTGACATATAACACCCCACCACAAAAAGAGGCCAGAAATAATTACCTTTAGAATGTATGAATTTTTACTGAGAAAACTCACATATTACTTAGCAAATTAAATTTTTTAAATTCCCTAAATTGCTTGTTTTGAATTGTTGTATTTGTTTGTTTGTTTTGGGGGGTAATTAGTTTATTTATTTAAATGGAGGAACTGGGGACTGAACCCAGGACCTCAACCTCGTGCATGCTGGCACGTGCTCTACCACCGAGCTATACCCTCCTCCCTGGATCTGAATTCTTAACATTCAGTTAAGCAGATAGTATAATATTAAAATCCTGTGATGGTTAGGCAGTGGCCTTATTCATGTCAAGATGAAAACTTAACAGTGCCACATTTTGTTCAGTATTTCTGAACAGTCCTAAACCAGGAAAATATCTCTGTGTCTAAAAAAAAATGGTTACAAAAGCTGTGCCTAAAGTAAACTGGCACCTCTTAATCAGATAGGAAATGCACACATTTTTCATCAGGAGAAAGGAATGATGAAGAAAAGAGGTTAAATATATTCTAATCTGGCTTGACAAAAACCAATTCTCTAAGTTAAATAAATTTGTAGTCTCTTCAGCAAAAATATACCATGTACTTCTACACGGGATAAAAATAGCATAGAAAGAGTTTTAAAAAAAAAAAAAAGCACGGACTAATCCTTTGTGATTAAAAATGTGAAGAACTGAACAAAAAAATACATGAAGAAAGAAGACAGTCTTAATTCATTTCTGGAAATAGTGTTCCTTACCTTGTTTAAGACGTTGCTTACTTCACTAGCAAAATCTCTTGAACATACTTCTAAGTGAAAAATTTTGCCACAGTTTGATACGCATGCTCCTAGAAGCTAAAAGCATAAAATGAGAAGTTAAAAGGGCTCAATTTCAGCAGACAGTTGTGCGGTAGATCTTAAAATGAAATCACTCACGGTCAGAGCTTGCATAGCAACATGAGGATCTTTATGGTTCACCCTCCTCATAACTGACCGAAGACAATCTTTAGGTCTAAAAAATGAGAAGTGTAAAGATTAGTAGTACACTCTACCTTCTTCTCCCTAACTATAAAAGGCAATAGACTACTATACAAAAGGGACAATATGGTAGAGAAGTTTAATTTTTACTAACGACACAATCAAAAAACTATACATTAAAAAGTTCCATAAAATTTTTCAAACAAAATTAATAGGCTCCCTTCCTTAGCAATCCTTTAGGCATTTTGGGCTAATTCTGGGTGAAAAGTTTTTTAAATAAAGTACGAGACCAAGACTTTCACTTCCAGTCATGATGGACTACCTGCAACGAGACTTATACTCCTGCTGTAAACAATCAGAAAACTGGAAAAATATATTTAAAGTATGTTCGGGACATCAGGCCACAGGTAGTGCTGAACAGCGATCTCTAAGAACGAATACAAACTAGATAAACCAGACATTTGCCTCAACTTTCTACCCAGAGGCACTTTCCAGATACGGAATAAGCTTTCTGCCTAAGGCAGTTTCTGGATCTCAGTGCAGAGGGGATCCCAAGAAGACAGCAGTGATCTCACTAAGTTGAGGAGACAGAACCCGGACTTCCGGCAGGCTATGGGAACTAGACTTTGTAGGACAGGGTACAAGGAGCTATATGAAGAAAGAGTCCTAGATACCTGTATAGGGGTTCCCTTTAGGTCTGTTGTGGAAAAATCCAGAAGGCTGGGCAAAAAGTGACTGAGAGCTTTACACTGAAGGGTTCCCAAAGCTTCCACAGTTGTCAGAGCTCATACCAAAGTGGAGAGTCCTCACAGCAGAGGGCTTAGACCTTGGGAACAGGGCTATACTATCTCAAGATTATTCTAAATCCATCCTATAACAGCTTAAAAACAAGCCACAGAAGGATAAAGTTGACCTAAGTGTCACAACTTCTGACAGAATAAAATCCAATACTTTTTAACAGGAATACAACAAAACCTGGCATTCAACAATATAAAATCCATAATACTAAACACTCAATCAAAAATTACTGGATAGGACATGAAACAGGAAAAAGTGATACATAACTAGGAGAAAATTCAGTCAAATGAAGATGTAGAAACTTTATACGCTATTTTAAGTATGCTCAAGGATGTGTAAGAAATCATCAACATAACAAGTAAACAGGTGGTATATAAAAAAGAACCCAATACAACTTTGGGAAAGAAAAATATATAAAATTAACTAATTAACTAATTGGATGAAATTAATCTGATCAAAATGGAAGGATACATCTAATATGGGATTAATAACCAGAATATACAAAGAAGTCCTACATCTCAAAAACAACAAAAAGTAACAACCCAATTCAAAAACATTCAAACACAGGACTTGAACAGACATTTCTCCAAAGAATATGCATAAATGGCGAAAAAGCACATGAAAAAGCATTCAGCATCATTAGAGAAAGGCAAATGAAATCACAGTGAGATACCACTTCACACCTATCAGGATGGCTAATTTTTTATTTCTAAAGCTATCAGTGATACTGTTGTCACTTTTTTATTTTATTTTATTTTTTATTTTATCTTATCTTATGAACCAACTTGTGCACATTATTATCAACCAAAGTCCAAAGGGTTCACTCTTGCTGTACATTCTGCAGGTTTTGACAAACGCATAATGACATGTAGCCACCACTATAGTACCATACAGAATAATTTCATTGCCCTAAAAATCCCTTGTGTTCCATCTATTCATTCCTCCCTCCGTATCCCCAAATCCCTGGAAAAGAAAGAAAAAAAGGGAAAATACGAAGTGGTGGGGACGCAGGAAAACTGGAACCTTTATGCATTGCTGGTGGTAATACAAAAGGGTGTAGCCACTGTTGAAAAGTTTAATAGTTCCTCAAAAACTTAGATGTAAAATTACCATATGATCCAGTAATTCCACTTCTGTGGATATACCCAAAAGAATGAAAGCAGGAATTCAAGCAGACATTTGTACATCCATCCTTTGAGCAGCATTATTCACAATAGCCAAATCTCCATCAACAGATGAGTAGACAAACAAAATACAGTGCAATATCACTTAGCCTGAGGGAATGAAATTCCAACACATGCTACAAAATGGCTGGACCTTGAAAACATACTTAGTTATAAGCCAGACACAAAAAGATAAATGTTACATGATTCCACTTATGTGAGGTACTCAAAACAGGCAAATTCGTGGTGATAGAACATAGAACAGAAGTCACCAGTGGCCAAGAGGAGGGGAAAATGGACAGTTATTATTTAATGCATACAGAGCTTCCGTTTGGGATGAGGAAGTTTTGAAAATGGGCAGTTGGACACACATACCAAAAAAACAACAAACAACAAAAAATACATTAACAAGTCATCTGAAATACAACGAGCCCTGGAAAAATTGGCCAGTAAGAATTATCCTAAAAAATTTCTTTAAGAATTGAAAATACAATTACTAAGAACTGTGATAAACAGAAAAAAAATTTAATAGGGAAAAATTAGAATAAGAAATAGAGTTTCTGTTTCTAAGGATGTTTCATTGCGTGTTGGGAAGTCTTCCACCTAAAGAGCATGAAGAAAAGAGAAAAAAAAATTTAATTTATTGAATACCTGTTATATGTCACACATTCAACTCATGATTCTGCAGCTCTTATTTTATTGATTTTGTATTAAAAGTATCTAATGGCAGCATCATTAAACTGAAGATATAATATAACATTACTACTTAGATTTTTGCCTTTTTTACAGTTGGATTTATTTTAGGAGCCAGAATCTGTGAACCCATGCTAATTTTTGCAGGTGTGACAACCATGTTGGCAAACACAAAATTATCATTTCAAGGTACTGGCAGAGGCCAAATATAAAAAGGATTATCTGAACACTAAAATTAAAATCATTTAAAAATAATGACCCAAAGATGAGTCAGCTCAGTGAATAAAACATTTCAGAAAATAATCTTCAATATTTGCTTTACCACCAAATTTTAAATGAAATTTCTGACGTACTGTTCATAAACCACCTTTGTTTTAAAAGAAAGAAGTCTAAACTGGGGTGACTTCTGGAAAGGGGTGTGGAGAAAGGAGCTTAGAGAAATGGAACTTTTACTTTTCATTTCACTCATTTCTACACTGTTTTAATGTTTTTCCCAATTTTAAAAAACAAGACAAAGATATGTCTGGCACCAAAAAGTCAGCTATTTGCAACCATAAAAAGGATAATGCCACAAAAAGCCAACTAGAATGCTTATAAGCGTTGAACACTTTATGTATGTCAATACAGCAGTGATCTTTTTAGATATAATAGGACAAAAAAAAGTCCCTTCAGAGCTGTGTATAAAACTGGCACTATTAAACAGCAGAAGTGACCCACTAAAATCTAGTATTAACTATCTCATTCTGTTCCATGTTATTTTTTCAATTCAGTTTTTCAGTATTTCCACAAGAAGATAAATAAAATACAGAAGTGAAGTATATTTATAAACATTTTATTATTAAATCTTAAAATTCAACCAAAGATTATGGCTAAAAGACTTTTTTAAAAGGTTTATGAGTTAGAAGTAAATTTAAAGGAGGTGTCCCTATGACTTTTATCCTCTTACTGACAAATGAAAGTTGTCTACAAACACAGTGTCTGTATCATTTATCACCTATACAAGGACCCTTTTGATAGTGGAAGGGGGTGCTAACTGGACACAACACAGGAACAGCAGGCATACAGTGAAATTATTCAAGGCAAACTGGACATAGAGTCACCCCAGCCAAAACCACGTTCATCTAAAAAACTGTCTTTTTTATGCATAGATCATGGAGTGAGAAAATAAAAAAAGCAGTACTTTCATCTAGTTGTGACTTCTAATGTCTTTTTCTCAAATCCTGGACCAGACAAGAAAACAGACATTGTAGGAATGGACACAGCTGCCTTGGCCTGGGTCTGCTCTGATGAACTAAAGCATCAAAGTCAAGGTCATTATTCAGGAGCACAGCACAACAATCAAGCTCAATAAACTGTACTGTGGGCTTCAAAGAAAACAGAGTTCTACGAGGGGGCTCTTCTCCATCAAATCCTCTCTACAATAACCACTCTCAGTCTTTCAGTTTCTATGCCTTCAACATGGTCAATGCTCAGTAAAAAGTCACTGAGCTAAACAGAAAAAACACTGCTTTGCACTGTTGTACAATAATTAGTACTTATAGTAATTGAATAATCTTCATTATAAAACTATTTATTACCAACTTCTGCATCTTCCACTGAATTTGCTTTCTATGTGTATATGCTCTCAAAAAATTCACGTCTGAAAATCACAAGATAAGGGGGAAAATGCACATTAAGTAATGCTGGGAGGAGCACAGGATGTGAGGAGACTGATGGTGTATTTAAAGGAAGCACTTTGTAAAAACACCGGCTACAATAAAACCTGCATGTGCATGAAGAGGAGTTTACCAATGGTTTCCATCACCTACCTTTTGTAAAGGGTAGTCAAATCCTCATCTGTCTCAGAAACCTTCTCAAAACTCCATTTTGGTATTTTAAAACTTTTTCTAAGCCTTATACTCTCTTTTCCTTATCTTGAGATGGGAAATCAAAAAAGATGGGGGTCAAGGGTAGGGACAAGAGCAAGGCAAGGAGAACTCCCTCTCACCTTTCCCAGTTTTCCAACCTAAAATAACTCTTTCTCTTAACTTACCATGTGACAAATGACCATAGCACAAATGACACCACTGTAAAATATAATGGAACAGTACTGTTTCCTAGGGTTTGTTTCCAAAGTCAGGGTATAAAGCAAAAATTACAGTTAATCAATTTTCCTTGATTAGGGAGTTACTGTTGGAGAACATACTCTGCCATCTCTCAAACTGCTCAATACAGGCAACTTTTCCTCAATTATGAAAGCAAAAACTGCTACTTGGAGCACCAGCTGAAGAAGCTGGCTTGTCTATAGGGCCATGTTGTTTAAAACATGCATACTCTGAGCAAGAGTCACACTCAGTGCACAGAAATAGTCACACTCCTTAAGAGAAGTGAAAACTAATTGTGAGAGCACGAAGAGCTCACTAAGTGGACAGAAGGACAAGCTTTTCAGAAAAATAAAATTGAGGAGGCTGCAAAAGAATACAGTTAAACTCAGGAAGTTAAACATGTACATGAGGCAGCTCAGATCAGTAGTAATAGGATCAAAGAAAACGAGAACTAATTTTGTATTTCTGCAATTCTCTTCTCAGAGAATAATGAAATTTCAAATCTCTCTGAATAGTCCTGAGTACATTTCCAAAATTGTCATCACATTATTTATAAACGTCTGTCTACTTATAAGTATGCTGGTGTACAGTTATGATAGATAAACAGCTCAGCATGAAGTCTTTCCATAATATATAAGGAGAAAGCCAAAAATATTAAATGATTTTGTTGGACAAAGGAGTCAAGCTTTGTGAGCTCTCATGCTTTATAAAACTTCTTTAGTCTCTTATTTCAAATATGTCTCACCTCTACATCTCATTCGAAAAGTACTTTTTGTACTATAAAAATAATAGGTCAAACTATTAACCTATTTTATATGCTTGAGGAAATGATTGCCAGGGAAAAGGCAGTGAATTTAAATTCTAATTATTGCATCTATTACTAAAGCAATGATTTTTAGATCAATCAACTTTTCAAAATGAGGATACTATCTCTTCATTAGCCCCCTTCATGGGACCTAACAGAAGAATAGAACCTTTTCCTTAAAGTATTACAAACATAAAAGAAAAACAGTAAAAAAAAAAAATATATATATATATATATATAATAATAACAATAATAATAATACATGGCAGTTAATGAATGAACTTGCATAGTTAACTTCTCATCACCTATGAGGCAGGACTGAAAAGATACAAAGATAATAGCAATACATCTCTAAATACGAGCACTACTAGGTGTTTAGGGCAGAAAAATTCTTGCAGTGTTAAGACTGTCTGGCATATCACATCTCTGTTCCCTGCCTAATCAATGTCAGTAGGGACTCTGTCGCTGTGACAACCAAAACCATCCCTAATAGAGCAACACCACCAGGCTGAGAACCACTGTGAGACAAAACAGCCCTGTGATTCAGTAGAAAAAGATCTGAGGCTTGACAGACCTCATCTATAAAAAGGGGACTCCAATGCTTCCTGCTCGCTATGTTATTACAATACTCTCAGAATCGTGCCAGGGACTTAGGAACAGTCAACAGTGTTAGTTCTAGAAAGCACAAAACGTGTCCTATTCTACTGAGTCACTTTTACAACTTTAGTTTTCAAAGCTATTTTAGAGTGATTTGACCTTTACATTTTCATCTTACATGCTATGAAAAGTGCTTTACTACAACTTACCACTCAAGGATGTATGTATAACTATATTGTGGAAGGCAGAAGGGACACATGTATGCATAACTTGTATAGCAGGCACACAATAAAAGATAGGGAACTCAAATCTTTGCTGAACAAAGTGAAAAAAATTTTTAATTAACAGGTAATATAAACCTTCCCTGAATATTGAGGGAAGTCTGATTTAGAGGATGGCTTTCAAAAATATAAAGACATTACATTAACTATAAAAGAATTTTAATATAAAATACAAAAGAGATCAGAACTGAAGTGAATAATAACTCTATATTCAATGGCATATTCAAAACGCATGGTCACATCCTAGTCCATGCCATTACCAAAAAAAAAAAGAAAACCATTTAGAATCTCAATTTCAAGCATTCCAACTATCACCTTCCGTTTTTCTAACTCACTCACTCTCTTCAGACCCAGCTCTACTTGTTCAGGGAAACTCCCCTCTGCTCTAGCTACTCTGTATCTCTCCCTCTTCTCAGAAAGCACCAACCCTTCTCTACCCGGCACCATTCACGTAGTGCTATCCCTATGCCTGTGGCCTCTGCTTTCAGCTCCTTGCTTCTTCTCAACTTTAAAATCACAGCATAAATGTTACACCCCGACACCAGTCCTCCCCTGAAAAATCTAAGTAGATCTCCCCTTTTATTGTCCACTAAAATACTCTGTCCACTATCTTCTTAGCCATTATCTGTTTGTTCCTGTCTCCCACTGGTAGACTACCACAGCTGACGGCAAAGGCTGTGCTTGCTTTATTCACCACTGTATACTCAAAGCTTGATACCCAGCCAGTGTTCCTGTTTGTCAAATAAAAGAAAAACTGATATAAAGAGAATGAAACCAACTGAAGTAATTCTGTGGTAAGAAAGTAAAAGGGACCTGGAAATTAAGATCACACTTTACAAAAGCAAGCCTTTAATTTTATCCCTGCTGGAACTCTTCTCCTAGTTTAAATCACATTTAAAAAAAAATCCTAAATATGAATCAGATTTTCATTTGTTAACTAGAAAAGCCTTGAGTACCTAGAGCTGTTACGATGATAAAATAAAATGCGTATATGGTACTTAAACAAGATCCAGCAGATAATAAGCAGTCAATAAATGTTGGCTATTATTCTTACAAGAACACTTAAAAGATTTTAAAAACCTAAAGCCAGTAAGTTGAAGATATGATTATTACAAACTATATACTGGAAGAGATCTGGTTTCTCTACCTGACGCTGCCCTTCTAACTTGAAGACATGTAGGTCAGAGATCACTTTTCCGTTAAAAAAAAAATCAGGAATTAATCAATCAACTTCCGGTCAAAGGTCAGCCAGTATTCTGTACTCACAGCCCAGGTCAAGACCAGACAAAATAAAGCCAGTGAAAATATTTTTAACACACTCTTTCTTAAAGGCTTATATTTTTCACAAAGTATCAGTAATGACTATCATTTTTTCCTTCCAATTCTGTACGAATAAATAAAAGACACGCTATCTAAATAGATCCCTTACCAAGCAAAGAAAAAACTTCATCATGTTTTCCACCTTCAGTCAACTACATTTTTATCTAAAGCTGAGGACAGACAGTTAAGATATAAAATAATAGCACAAATTAACCTGGATGCCAATTACAGAATTTTAATATTTACTTGTTATTGTGGATCTACCCTCATCTATTTTTTACATATGAGATTATAAACAAATCAATCAAAACGAATAGACAAGAGCTATTTATTATGTGAAGACATGTTAAAGAAAACTGCTACTATTATTCTGAAAGTTCTCTTGATTCTGAACAGAGACTTTTCAGTCCATCATATGACCTCACTGGCTAGGCATTCTCAGTACTTAACACTGGAACTGCACACTAAAAATCATGTGAATATCTTAGGAAGTCAGAAAACATTTTCAGAATGTTTTTTACAGTTGTAAGTCTAGCATATTCAAACATTTCAGGCGGACAGGATATGTTAAGAATGGAGTAATTATAAATGTAGAATAATGTATATAATATGCTAATTGTCAATGAATGTGGAGAAAATATATTCATATTTGAGGGCAGAAACAACGGAAAGAAACAAAAGAAACTAAGTGGTACCTACAGAGGATGGAGGAGGGAAACAGGGATAGGAGTTAGACTTGTCAATGTTCATCTTTTTAAATTGTTTTAATTTTTGAGCCATCTGAGTATGTATCTATTTCTGAAACAAAAAAGTATGTATCTCATTTAAGCATAAGTATTTCTTTAAAACAACAAACAAAAATACACACCAATAGGTGGTTCAAAGAACAGCACAGCAAGATTTTTTGAAAAGAGGAAGAATTAAGGAGGGTTTTTCGAAATACCACTGGAACCATGTTTCTGGGTCATAGTTCTCTAACTAAATGAAATTTCACAATAATTGGCTCTTTATTTTCCCTTAAAACTTGAGAATATTTTCCAAATGATCACAATGCTGCACAACAGATGACTCTTTAAAAAAAAAAAAAAAAAAAAGAAAGAAAAATTTTAAAGGGTCAAAAGGATTTTTAAATATTATCTTCTTAGGGAAGAAAAAAGTAAATAATATAAGTTATTTTATTTATGCACAAATAATTCTACAATATATTGCTGGTTATAAATCATTTTGATTAAAAAAAATCTTACTGCAAAAGAAATGCTTTTCTTAAAGTTCCCTCCACCACCCCAAAATCCATTATCTTAAATAAATCTGTATATTTTATAAAATTACAAACTAACATCACATGGAAATGCTTTTTTAAAAAATCTAGACTGTTGCCTAGTATATAAATAACCTTAGGAATTGCATTCCCATCCATAACTTCCCTCCACTTCCACTTACCTTATCTACATCCACCTCAGGAAAACTGTTCCCTTTTCCCTCTCACACCAATTACATGTCTCAGTCTTTTCTAAAGCACACCAGGTATCCAGAGCACCTCACTGGCAACCTACAATACTTTCTAATATTCTTATGCTACTATCATCAGCAACCCATATCTAAACCTGTGTATCTAGGTTCCTTGACAACATAAACCAGGTCACTATAAATTTTCCATATAAATAATTATAAAATGATGTAAAAGATTAAAAACAAACTAGAAGCGGTTACCAGGTTCTGGGGAGGGGGAGTGGTAAGTTGTTTAACCGGCAGAGTTAAGCTGGGGATGATGAAAAGTTCTGGAGATGGGATACGGATGATGATGCCACAACAATGTGAATGCACCGAATGCCACAAACTGTACATTTAAAAATGGTTAATAAGTTAAGTTTTATGCTTTATATATTTTACCATAATAAAAATAAGTAAACAAATAAATGATATATTAGTGTAACAGAAAACAACAAATCTGACTCCACATGGAGCTGTTGCTTTGGCTTTAACCCTGAGCCCTGTTTCCTAGGCTCAGTCTTGCTAGCTCTGCACCTGTTGTAAAAGAATGTTGCCTATAGCCTGAAATATACAGGAGATTCTATTCTCAAGGCTCTGACCTTTAAGAATATTAACACTTTTGTACTTATATAAAGATAATCAGTTGCAGAATAGAAAACAACATTTGTTGTGTTAGAGGTTTTACAGGGGCACCATGACCTGACCAAAGTGGACAGCTGAAGAAAAAAGGATTCCAAGAACAAGGAATTCCTACATCAAGAAGTTTGCAACAACCTACCACATCCTCCCTCCTCCCCCATCCTCCCTCCTCCCCCAACCATTTGTAGTATAAAAGGAGCCTGAATTCTGACTTGGGGAAGAGGGTTCTCCAGGATATTAGTCTGCCATCTTCTCAGTCTGCCAGCTTTCCGAGTAAAGTCGCTATTCCTTGCCCAAACACCTCATCTCCCGATTTATTGACCTGTCGTGTGGCGAGCAGAACAAGTTTGGACTCGGTAACATTAGGAACTCTACCACAAGTATCCCACAGTTTACTGCTCTCTTGAAAAGAACCTTAATAATTTTCTATTACTAAGCTGACCTGAGAATACAGAACCCAATTCCGTAATAGTTATTCTTAGGCGTGCAGGCACAACACCAAGGGCTCACAAATTTAGGGGCCCACAAAAATGTTTTAATTCCTTTTAAAATAACAAAAAGATGAACTTTTAGATCAAAGAAAATGTTTTAATGACTAATAGTACATTTATTTTTATAACAATGCAGTCATAAAATATTTCATTATTTTGTTAATGGAGAAAAGGACCCAGGAAGAAAAAAGTGCACAGGGCCCATGCAAGTAGGAATGCAGCCCTGATGCTTATCACGTCCTACTATGAAATTACCAAGGTACAGCAAGAACGAGAAAATACTACTGGATATGTACATAAAACATTATTTTTAGAGAAAAATCACAGACATGAGTGAATTTTGTGGGTTTGATTTTTTTTTAAACCCAGGAATATCAGAATGGTATGTCACTTACATACAATACTTTTCAAACAATTCTTTATTAATAAGAACTATAAAGAGATATCGTATTTACATAGACAAACAAATCAATGCCTGGAAATTAACTTAAGAAGAATTTAAAGGAGCTGAAGAGCAAGAACTTCCAAGGAAGAAAAAATTAGTGGAAGGAAAAAAAGGAAAGAGGAAAGGAAAAAATATTAAAAATAGAACAACCTCTAATTTAAATTAGCAAAGTTGAAAAGATTTATTAAGGAAATTTAGACTTAGCATAATGTCAATTAAAATCTCCAATGGATAATGAAATATTAAGGAAAATATTGAGTATGTTGTCTAAAGTAAATTTGAAAAAGTAAAAAATGAGCATATAGCTAAACCTAATGATACTAGATAATGACAAAAAACAAATAGAAAATAATTTTTTAAAGCTACAAATAAGTACATTTTCAATATATAAGGAGAGCATGGATGGAAACTTGAGGTCATTATGCTAAGTGAAATAAGTCAGAACGAGAAAGACAAATGCTATATGATCTCACTGATATGTGGAATCTAATAAAATCTAACTCACAGAAACAGAGAACAGATTGGTGGCTGCCAGAATGGGGAGAGTGGGGGGTGGGCAAAATCAATAAAAGGGGTCAAAAGGTACAAACTCCCAGTTAAAAAATAAGTTCTGAGGACATTATGTACAGCATGGAGATTATAGTTACAATACTTTATTGTATATCTGAAAGTTGCTGAGAGAGTAGATCTTAAGAGTTCTCATCACAAGAAAAAAATAGGGAAAATGTAACAAATTATTGTTTCTAGTATAAGAATGTTAACTGAAGAAAAACAAACTGATCTATTTACCTACATTATATATCATACAGGATTTTTAGGTGGGTTACAAATTTACTTTTCAACCAGAAAAATATGGAATATTTCTAGTAATGAAAAGGAGTTTGTCTCTTCATCTCAAGCAACTAACTTAATTATTTTAAAATATCTACAAAGTGAAGAACAGCAAACTAAAGACAAAAAGAAAACTGACAGTGAAAAAAGAGAAGGAGGGCCCTTACAACTAGAATGCTATATAAAGATTTATCTCCAAATTACACAGGGATGGAGCTAGGTCAGTAAGCTAGTCCTCAACAGACAAACTGTCATAAAATAGCACTCTCCTCAAAAAAAGGACAGAGGTGCACCCATTTAACAATGTGCCAGACACCACTATAAACACTTAATGTATATATATTGACTAATCTCACACTCAAAACAAGCCCCTATGTAAAAGAGACTATTTTTATTCTTCTGTAGCAAACTAGAAAAGTTAAGTTACTATTTATCCAACATGACACAGCTAAGCAGTCAAGAGCTAGGATCTGAAACCAGGTGGCCTCACTCCAGAGTCCACACTCTGTCAACCACTAAGGTATTTTACTTTCCCCTGTACAACAAAAATTCATAGAACTTTCATCCTACCAATCCAAGTAGACTAGATATACATAAATTGCTATTATACAAGACAAAACACAAATAAGAATGGTTTTGATAGAGTGCTTTGAGGATCCAGATTTTCAGTAATGATTTTTAGTAACGGGGATAAGGAAAGGCTCTGTGGAAGAAATAATACTCATGGTGGGTCTGGAGGGATATGAGACAGAGACAGGGAATGGGAGAAGAGAATATTCCACACTGAAGGTACAAAATGACCAAAAAACATTAAAATTAGGCAGAAAAGCACTGGCAACTCAAATATGAGTTGAAAAGAATGGTACGTACAAAAGAAGTAAATGAAAAACAAGTGATTCAGAGGCCAAAGGAGATTACTAGACTTAGCTCAGCACAGAAGGTACAGGCGTAACACGGTCAGAGTTGTTATTGTGGCAACTGGCTCTAAGAGATGGACAGAAAAAAGGCAGAAACAGAAGGAAATACCAACGGGTTAATGCACTAGTCTAGGTACGGTTAAGGATGTCTCCAGTCAACTGGGGCCAAGAGAAAAGCAAAAAAGGAACAGACACACAGCACACAGTAGCTACTCAAACTTCAATTAAATTAGGGAACTAAGCAGGCAGGAAAGAACAAGACTGCATACACTAAAATGTGTACTCATCAAAGGGGACGGGTGAGCCACATGTGGAAACCACAGTTTCGGGAACCTGCCAGCGGGAATGCGTTACAAGCTAAACGGGCTCAAGTGAAGGGACAGAAAGGCTCTGAGGACAAAGTGCCCTGCCTGGTGTGACCGTGTTCAAGAACTTAACTAAAGAGATTGCATAGCATCAACACCATGAGAGACATGATGGTGGTGAGCTGATAGAATTTAGTAAGAAATTAATTGCAGAGATGAGCCTGAGGTTTCAAGTGCAAATGAAAGAATAACCTTGTCAGTAACAGAGACAAGGAAGACGGGAAACAAAGGAGGGAACATGGGTTTAAAGCCAAGAGACATGAGTTCAGGTTTCTGCAAGATGAGACCGAGGCTTACACAGCATGATGTTAGAAACGGTACTGCATCCACAGGACCAGTGCTTGGGTAAGAGAATGAGAGCTGAAAATACAGGTGTCACTCACATAAAGACACCCAGAAGCTGTGAGATTTACAGAGAAAAAAAATGTTAGGGAAAAAAAATGGATCAAAGCAACATGAGGAACTATCTGTATTTAGAAGGGAAGGAAGAAGAGCCAGAGAAGGCACTGTCAGAGGGTTCAGATTCCCACCAGAAGAACCAAGTATGCTACAGCAGTGCTTCTGAACATTCCTCATAAGAAAGTACAAAAATGAGACAATAATTTGTGTGGCACAAAGGGGTGAATGTGGCTATTAATAACTGGATGCTATTAGCCCAGGAATTAAAGAAACCATTCATCTTTGTATCAGTTAATCCCCTCACTGCACTGTTTGCAAAGCCCTGTATTACCAAAAAGTCTGCATCCCAGGAAGTATACAGTTTCCATTTTCCTAAAAATGTCTCTCTTTCAATAGTCACTGATTAGCTGGGTGGAACAGGCAGATGTGACAAAGAAGAAAAGAACTCAGAAATTACCAAAAAAACTGGTAACTGAGAAAGCATTGATGACTTTAAAAATCAGTGGGAAAAGCTAGATTTGGGGAGGCAAACATGGACAAGGGTGAATAATTACAGTATCAACATTGTTCCCAGTCATGCTACTCCTGGTTATAAGGAGTAACCTAAATGGGGTGATTCCTCCAATCTTGCCCGAGAAAACATTCTCTTTCTAAACCGAATTGTGACTGCAATATGCTTTACCTTCTAATGCTTGATTTATTCATGTTAATAAAAAGGAAGAATAAATAAAAATGCTTTGAAACTTCGAAATACTTACCCAGTGCGAGACTGACCGACTTTATCACAAATATCCAAAATGAGGCCCCAATCCTCAGCAGTATTCATCTCACTGGTTGCTTTCTCTATATATTATAAAAAGAAATCACAGAAATGTTATTTTTTTTGTATTTTAAGAGGTAAATGATCACATTCAAATTATCAAACTGTACTGTAATCAAATATCAACAATCAGAATAACTGTCAGTGTTTGCTTAATGAAATATTTAAATCCACCTTTAAAAGGCAGTAGGGCACCTTTATTACCTATCACAATTATTTTCCCCATTCACACTTCATTTGTTTGTTACTTCGCATAAAAAAATAGGCCATTGATTTTTTCCTTATAAACACGTACATATACACACACACACACATGCACAAACACACAAACGCACACACACACACAGAGGTCTATCCCTTTCTGCATATACAATGATTAAAATAAGGAATATTTTCCTTATCAAATAATTCTTAGCTTTACTTGCCAACAAAAGAACATGACTAAGTACAGATCTCTATCAAAATGTTTCAGGTAATCAAATTAGTTAATTATCTAGTTTTGTTGATTTTGGTTTCTAAGAAGGGGGATGGGGAAACCAAATCCAGCTTTAATTGAATATTTTTCCTTAAATAAAAACTTGACCAGTTCAAAACAACAGAGGTATGGCAGACTGAACCAAATCATCTAATTTAGCTCCCTTTCTTAATTACAATAAAGGTATTTTTTTAAGACAAACACACAAGGATAAGGAAAACATACGAAGCAGTAACACCAACAATATCTCAAAAGCGACAGGACAATATAGATACATTGCAAACTACTTAGAAAGTAGATCTAAGAAAGGTGAATCACATATTGGCAGTAAGAAAAAAAAAAAAAGAAGCTTAAGAAAAAAAAAGCTTAAGAACCAGCCTGTTGAATTCTCAGAAAATTCAAGCACTGGTAGCAGAAAAAATGTCTGTGATTGAGAATGAAGTAGAAAAGAGGATTTCAAGGTAGCAAAAGGGGTTAATGCTGTCTGAAAGGTAGGTAGTCCCTACTTTGCTTCCTTACTCAAGGGCTCTAATAACCATCTCTCACCTTCTGAGCAAATGAGTGATGGTTTACTTTCTAGAGGTAAAGCAAATTTTTTCTAGACAAGGAGACACCAGCTACAGTTGAGACTTAAGCACCAAAAACAGGGAATTACTTCCATTTTCTAGTGCAGCATGTAAGGGGCTTGGAAGTTATCACTTCACCCTAATGAGTAAAATGCTAAACAAACAAAGTGAAAAATCAACAACTCTTCTTAGATCCGTCAGAAGTGAGGTCACAGGGCAAACTGCTGCCCTCAAAATTAGATATACAGACAGGTGGATACACAGAATCACAACTTAACAGAGCAGAAACCCAGGAACAAGTACTGGGTACAAAACTCTATACTGAAACTGACAAACTGCTGGAGGATAAGTGTGCACAAGTCTGAGTCACAACTCCAGGGATGCCTGGAGTCCTAACACTTCTGTGAGTTTTACTTCCATGGGCTCTCCCAGTTTCTCAAGAATACCACAGAAAATTTTCCCTATTTTTCCACTGGGAGGGAAACAGTAACTCTTTAAATACGCCAGAGCATTCTCTTCTTAACAAGGTCTACTCTCAAAAGAAATTATTTTACCAGCACCTAACCAACTAGGGTTTCACCAGAGATTAACTCACCTGGGGGAAGGGAAATTCCCAACTCCAGCCTGCTCTAGCCATCCAGGTGGGAGAAGGGGAATATCCAACTCTAGCCCACTCTAGCCATCTTGTCCCACCTAAGAGAGTCTGGGGGATGGACACTGAGAAGCTCATGAGAAATTCACACCCCAGGGTCAGAGGCTCACTGAAAGCCTGAGACCCAGTCACGGGGTTATAGATAACTTACCATCACACCACTAAAGGCTGGTGTTCCTTTTATCCAATACATCATATGCATCTCTCAGCAAGCCACACCAAAAGGCAAAGACCACAGTTGGAAGAGACAGAGCTAGCATCGGAACCAGACTCAGACGTGCCAGGGATGTTGAAATTATCAGACCAGGAATTTTAAAAACTATCATTGATATCATTGATATGCTAAGAACGCTAATGGAAAAAGTAGATAACATGCAAGAACCAAAGAACTATGTAAGCAGAGAGATGCAAATTCTAAAAAAGAATTAAAAAAAATACCAGAGATCAAAAATAGGTAACAGAAATGAATGCCTCTGATGGGCTTGTCAGCAGTCTGGACACAGCTGAGGCAAGAATCTCTGAGTATGAGGATATGTTAATAGGAACTTCCAAAACTGAAAAGCAAAGAGAAAAAAATGACGGGGGAAAAAAAAATTGGAACAGATTACCCAAGAAATGTATAAGAGTTGTTACAAAGGCATAATTGGAATAGCTGAAAAGAAAAAGAGAAAAGAAAGAAATATTTGAAGCAAAAATTATTCAGAATTTCCTCAAATTAATGTTAAGACACCAAACCACAGGTCCAGGAAACTCCAAGAACACCAAGTATAATACATGTCAAAAAAAGAACAAAACCAAAAACAAAAAAATCCCAAAGCCCTCCACACCTTGGCATATGTTATTCAAACTGCAGAAGATCAAAGATAAAGGAAAAATTAAAAAGGAGCCAGCAGAAAAAAGCCCCTACCTATTCAGTAGTAAACATAACAATTACATGACATCTCAGAAACCATGAAAGCAAGAAAAGAATGAAATGAAATAGTGTCGAGGAAAAAATATAACCAACAATCTAGGATTATATATTCTGTGAAAGGAGAAATAAAGACTTCTCAAAAAAAAAATTTGAGGATATTTGCTGCCAGTAGACTGGCCTTGCAAGAAATGTTTTTAAAAGTTCTCTAGGGAGAAGATATAGGAAATATGTATATATGTGTGTGTGGTGTGTGCAGGTGTGTGTATAAGTGAAATGAATCACAGCAAGGACACCAGGAAGAAGAGAGAAGAATTAGGAATAAGAATATTTTATGATTAGAGGTGACTGTACTACCAGGGAAGTGGTAGAATGTTATTTGAAAGTGTACTTGGACTAGTTGTAGGCGGGCAAGGGTATAGTTCAGAGGTAGAGCATGTGCTTAGCATGCACGAGGTCTTGGGTTCAATCCCCAGTACCTCTAGTAAAATAAACAAACCAACCAACCTAATTAACCCCTCCCCAAAAATGTATATTATAAACTCTAGGGCAACCACTGGAAGTAGCAATATCTATATAACTGATACACTAAAAAAGAGAGAAAATGGAACCATATAAAATGTTCAATTAAACCACAAAAGGTAGGGGGAAAAGTGTAAGAAAACACAGGAACAAAGAAGGGTACAACTAGAAAACTGTAACATATGGTAGATATTAATCCAACAATATCAATAATCACTTTAAATATAAATGGTCTAAATACAGAGATTGATAGAGTGATCAAATAATGAGATCCAATTACATGTCAACTATAAGAACTGACTTTAAAGACACATATAGATTAAAAGCAAAGGGATGGAGGAAGATATACCATGCTAACAGTAATGAAAAGGAAGTAAGAGTAGCTATACTAATTTCAGACAAAGCCAATCTTGGAGTAAGGAAAATTATCAGGGATAGAGGCATTACATAATAGTAAAGGGGTCAATTCTCCCGGAAGACAACAATTCTTAACATGTGTGCCTAACTACAAGAGTCTCAAAATAACTGACACAAAAAGTACTGGAACTGCAAAGAGAAACAGATGAATACACTGGAGATTTCAACACCTCTCTTTCAGAAATGGACAGTTCCAATAGGCAGAAAATCAGTCAGGACAGAGTTGAACTCAACAACATCATCAATGAACTGGATATAATTGGAATCTGTAGACCACTTCATCCAAAAATAGCAGAACACATTTTTCTCAAGCTCACATGGAACATTCACCAAAACAGATCATATTCTGGGCTATAATGCACACCATAACAAATTTTAAAAACTAGAAATCAAACATGTCTGTTCACAGGCTACAGTGGAATTAAACTAGAAACTGTTAACGAGATAGATGGGAAATCCCAAAATATGTGGAGATCAAATAACACACTTCTAAGTAACACACAAATGAAGAAAAAAAAAAGGAGAAATTTTAAAATATTATGAACTGAACAAAAATGAAAGTACAACCTATCAAAATTTGTAGGAGGCATTTGATAGCAGTGCTGAATACATACTTTAGAAAATTATGGGAAATCTGAATACTTACTTTAGAAAAGATCTAAAATCACTAATATAAACTTCCCCCTTAGGAAACTAGAAGAGGAACTTAAATTCAAAAAAAGTAGAATAAAAAAATTAGAATAAAAATCAATGAAATTGAAAACAGAATTAGAGAAAAATCAGTACAACCAAAAAGCTTGTTGTTTGGAAGGACCAATAAAATCGGTAGGCAGGCTAACAAAAAAAAAAGGAGAGACAGAGAGAGAAAACACAAATCATTAATATCAGAAATGAAAGAGGGGAACTCACTACAGATTTCATGGACATAAAAAAGATATTAAATAAATATTACCATGAGTTAATAATACTGAGAGGGTCATTGGAGCCTTTAAATTATAGCCAGTCAGTCAGAAGCCCAGGTAACATCCTGAACTGTCATGTGAAGTGGGGAGTAAGGGCAGTCTTCTGGGACTAAGCCCTTCACCTGTGGAATCTGACACTATCTCTAGGTAGATAGAGAGGGTCAGAACTGGGCTAAATATATACGTGGGACATCGAGGCAGTGTTCACTGAAAATCGGAGAATTGCTTGATGGTGTTGGAAAAAAAACACATAATCATGAACAACGCTATGCCCACAAATTTTGATAACCTAGATAAAATGAACCAAGTCCTCAAAAGACACATCTACCAAAACACAAACAAGAAAAAAATGGACAATCTGAAGAGGCTGCATCTATTAAAGCAATTGAACGAGTAATTAATAACCTTCCAGAACAGAAAGCACCAGGCACAGACAGGTTAATGGTGAGTTCCACCAAACATTTAAGGATGAAATTATACCAATTCTCTACCAGCTCATCTAGAAAACAGAAGTAGAGGGAATATTCTAAACTCGTTCTATGAGAACCCATTACTAACGCCAAAGGCATTAGTAGAAAAGAAATCTACAAATCAGTATCTCTCATGAAAACAGATGCAAAAATCCTCAACAAAATATTAGCAAGTTAAATGCAACACGGAAGAGAGCAACTAAGAAACAAGAGCCTGTGTAAGAGGAAAAATACTTCAAAAAGAAGTAACTGGGGGGGAGGCAGGGTGTAGCTCAGTGGCAGAGTGCATGCTTAGCACGCACGAGGTCCTGGGTTCAATCCCCAGTACCTCCACCAAAAAAATAAACAACTAAATAAACTTAATTACTACCTCTCCTCCAAAAAGAAGTAACTGTTGTCTTCTGAAACAAAAAGATATCAAAATAGAAGGTAACCTATATTGACAGGAGCACTGTAACTCCAAGAACAGATACGCTGACAGACAGCATAGCATCACCAAGATCCTCACTAACATTTCCATTTTTTAACCTGAGATGGTTTGGGGGTGGGAAGCCTGATCCATATCAAGATTCCTATCTGAAATAATGGGTTTTGGTGATAAGACAACAGAATTCCTGCTCCCCCATTCCCGTCCAAGCCCCAGGCGACTTGTTCAACAGGCAACACTCATTTCCCCATTCTGACTTACTACCAAGAGATGGAGGTCAGTCATAGCCAGTTCAAAAGCAGAAAATAGAAAGCAGTCAACTCTGTCCAAATTCTTTGTAGGTTTACAATACCTGATCCATATCACCCCACCCCGACCCCGGGGATACAGCAACACCTAGTAGGGCAGCAACACTGCCACTGGAGGACTAGAATAAATATCTAAAAAGACAGCAGTGGGTGAAAACCAATGGGTAGTGGTAGGCAGGGTACCTATGCCCAGGCCCCCTACCATTTTCTAAAATGGAAGTTAACAAAGGAGCTATTCATACAAACAAATTCCTTGTCGAATTAACACAAATGTCCAAAACATCTGAGACCTTGGTAAGGTGACTTATTTGCAGGAAATTACAAAATTTGGATAGATATTCAACAAAATGGAGTAAGTTTCTAGTCTATGACAGGCTCTATCTGAAGTACCAGACTCTTAAAAAATAAAATGAAACAGGTACATAGAGATCTGAATACACGACAGAAAAAGTGTCACAGAAAAAAAAAAAAATGCAAAGCCTGAAGCAAGTTGAAAAAAAGATAAAAGACCTGTGAGGAGAAAAAAGGAGTATCAGGAAAGGCTTCTTGATATATTTAGAAACTAAGAAAAGAACAGAATTTAAGTGGATACAGTAAAGTTATGAAAACTGAAGAGAAGTATAAAGAAGAATGTACACTGCCTGAAATAGAGACTACTTTATGAAAGGCAGGAAGTACTCTAAGGCATAAAATACAAAATGAGGTATCTGTATTCATTCAAGAAACATCAGAGAGCCAAGAAAATTCTGAGCAGGGAAATAATCTGATCAGAGCTTGACTTTTAGAAAAAAAATGAATCTATTGCCAATACGTAAAAATGGTTTCAAAGAGGGAAAAGAAGAAAACATAATGAGAAACTCAACATTAGTCTGGAAACTAAATAGGTTACTTTAAAAACTAATTTTGAAATGCTGTTTAATTTGTTCTCACTGGCCAGGAGGATAACTGAGTCCAATTTACCTGTTGAAGCTTCCATAATTGTAAATCCCTTGAAAATAACAATTTCTACTTTGGGTAATTCTTTCAATATTCATGCTCGCAGTCTAAATGTTCAATAAATACTAAGTCTAATTACGTAACTGCACTATGAATCCATAAATGTCACAGAAACACAGACTTTGACTAGCATCTACTTCAGCAGTTTTCAAACTTCACTTTTCAATGCAGAAGCCCCCTACAGTGTAACTCTGATGCTAACTACCCAGAGTCAGCCCAGACTTCGCAAGCCTCACCTCACTTAAGACACAAGAAACAAGCTCTGGGGTTCCCAAGCCACATGCACTTCTCACCAACTGACTACAAATTCAGAGGTTTCCAGTAGCCCTTCAGGCTCAATAATTCACTATAACAACTCACAGAACTCAGGAAATCTCTTATTATTATAATTTTATTATAAAAGATACAAATGTCAACCAGCCAATGAAGAGATATGCACAGGACTAGGCCTGGGAGGCTCTCAAAGGTGAAGCGTCTGTGCCCTCAGGACTCATCCTCCTGGCACAACAATTGTGTATCACCAACCAGGAAGCTCAACGGAGGTTTGCTATCCGGAGTTTTTACTGGGGTTTCATCAAGAAGGCATGAATGACTGAATGACTGGCCACCTCCTGGAACTCAATTTCCAGGCCTCTTCCCCCTTTCTGGAGGTTTAGTTGACATCACGTGACTCAAAGCCCCAACCATCTACAACCAAGGCTAGTCTTTCTTGAGTGACCAGCCCCTAAGCTGAGTCATCTCACTAGTGTAAACCAAGGTATTGTCCCAGGAGCCCACTATGAATAAGAAAGATACTTCTATCACTCAAGAAATTCCAAGTATTTAGAGGTTCCCTTCCAAAAAAGAGACAAAGACTTGTAGAATTCTTTACTATTCAATAATCTTTCTTTTTATAAGAAAAACTTTTCTTAAAAGAAATCCAACACACAAAGCAAGTCCTAGTGGAACTGCTCTAATTGAGGAATCCCAGATCCCTGCCTCATACATCCCTCAATCCCTTTGAAGCCCGAGAAGTCCTGCTAAACAATATCCTCCAGTCTAATATTTACAGTCCATGGATTCGGGGTCTACAGGTCAAAAGTAGGAAAAAAAGAATCCAGAAAGTTCCGAACACAAAACTTGAATCTGCTGTGCATGGGCAACTATTCACATAATATTTACATAGCATTTACATTTTATTAGGTTTTACAGGTAATCTAGAGATGATTTAAAGCATATGGGGAGCTATGCATAGGTTATATGAAAACACGATGCCATTTTCTGTCAGGGACTTGAACACCTGCAGTTTTGGTGTCCATGGGGGGCTTGGAACCAATCCCCTGCAGATATTAGGGATGCCTGTACTTCATCTTAGAAAAAGAAAGCAAGTATCACTTTGATCCGGTAGTGGATTTAAATATTTAATTCATCATCCTCACTGACTGGTAGCCAAGCAGACTTTTTTAAAAGCTTAGAGCATTTTTTAAAAAGAACACACTTAAATCTTAAAACCTATCACTTTATTTAAAAATAAATATCTAAGTTTATTAAAACTTAACTTACTAAAAAGTTAATAGTTAACTAGAAATGACAGGCTTATGTCTGATCAAATATAAATTGCCTATTATCATAACTAAAGATGATGTCAATAAAGGCATACCCAGCAGTGTCTGGTTATAGTCATCAGCAGATACTTATGCTAAACACTGTCCTATGCATAAACAGGATCAGTATCTGACACAAACTTACGTACACAGATCAGAAATGCATCCCATTTAAAATTGTTCACGTTATTTACTGATGATATCTCACAATCAAGAATGGTAGCACAGTGCCTCTCAGTTACAACAAATATTTTTAAAGTCAGAAAAATATAAACTACCAGGAGCAGTTCAACATGGTTTTGTGAATAGCAAATGAAATCAAAACTATTTATTTTCTAAGACAAAAACATTGTTTGCAGGAAAGGAAAAAGTGACAAGCAAAAATAACACAGACTTGCTTCTAAAGAATTCAAAGCTTCATAATGATCTCATTTTATCCCCAGATTATCTTTACCCTTATACTCAAAAAGAAGAGGCTGAGAAATCTGCCTATAAGTACCCAGAAAAATCCCACACTAAGCCTTACTTGAATTTCAATGGTCTTCTCAATGGATTGAAGAACTTTTTTTCTCATAAATAGCTACTGTTGATTTTCTCAAAATTTATGACTGCCAAAGATTTGGGGAGGTGAGAAATGCTAACAGGATGACTGTCCATCATGTTCAGGCTGCAGGAAAAAGCTTGTCATTCAATCAGCTTGGACATATAACAGTGCATCAAAAGTGGCCATTGGAGAAAGCAAGTCCTAAAGAAATTACCCTTTTTTGGAGATTTCAGAATCAATTTTTCAGAAATGTTTCATCAAATATCCCAGTCTCTCCTGACCATTGGAAATTATATAGGAAGAGCAATCTGAAGTTCTTCTACCCAGAAAAGGACGTCAGCATCAAAGGAACAGCATGAAAGGATCTCAGAAAAGAGCACAAAATAGAAATGAAAACCTAGAACCATTAGAAAGATGAGCTTACGGGAGAAGCAAAATAGGAACAGAAGAAACAATGAGTACAATTTCTTAACCCAGTGGGTATCAGACCTTTAACAGATCTGTATTCTGGATTTTCACATTTTTCTCCTTAGTATGTTTTCACAGTAGCTGATTCCATCCCTTAGAACCTGAGCAGTCTCCAAAGGCTCCACACCTAACCCTAACCGTATCCTAAGAGGAGGTAAGATGTGTCCATCGTATACTATATGACAGGTACTGGGCTAAGTGCTTTACCTGCATCATCTCCTTAAAACAACCTTAATGCAGACCAATGAAGAGAAAAGTATGTCAGGTCAGAGGATCCACACCTGAAAAAGCAGTGGTATAAAACCAACAAGGAAATACACCTCAAGGAAAAGAGTGGGAGGTGAGGCAGAGAGGCAAAAAGGAGCCAAATGCTAAAAGGTCTTAGATGCCAGGCTGAAACGTTCCAATTCTGGTGAAAAGCTGTAGAGTCACTGAAACACTTTAATCAGAGGAGTCGTATGATTACATTCACATTGTAGAAATATCACTGCCACCTGGAAAATGAGTGGTGACAGACTGGAGGCAGGGTTAACAGTTTGAGGCTACTGAGAGAAGGGGCAGTGAGAAGAGAAAGGATGGGAGCTGAGTGGAGGGACAGATGACATCTCTAAAGGAGATGATGATGACTGGAGTAAGACATCAGCACGGAGGTACGGAGAAGTGACGGGATGCTGGATGTGTTTTTAAGTAGAGCCAAAAGATCTTGCTGACAGTATGAATGTGGAGTGCAAAGGAAAAAGAAAACTCAGTGATGACTCTAAACACTAGGGATGAGTGACAGTAACTATCACTGGTGCCATCTATTCAAACAGGCAAGGATGAAGGAATGAATAGGTTTGGGGAAGAAACCAAAAACAATTATTATATCTACATCCCATATTAAAGATAAGGAAACTGAGGCACAGAGTATCTAAGCAACTAACCCAAAGTCACACTGCTGATAAGCAGCAAACCTGGGGACTGAATTCAGGGAATGTAGCTCCAGAGTCTGAATTCTTAACACTAAGCTAAAGTGCCTCCTAAGGCTCCAAGGAGAAGAAAAAGACAAATAAAAAAAAAAAAAAGAAAGAAAGAAAAAAAGGTCTAGAACCAAGCCTGGGGCTCAGTTCAACATTCCAAAGTCACAAAAAGAAGAAGCCAGAAAGACTAAAAAAAGAGCTAAGCAGAAAACTAGAAAAAGTTTGGTATCCTGGAAACCAAATGAATAAAGTACATCAAAGAGGAATGTAAGAGATCAACAAAGAAATGGACTAGGAATTGACCAATGGATTTGGCAAGATGGAAGTCACCAGGGACTTTGAAATAAAAACTTAATGGAATGAGTTATCTTTATAATTCAAGAGTTGAACTTAGCAAGACATATAATGTCCAAAATGAGACCCATATATTCAGTAAATGTTTACTGAATGTTTATTAGCGCTGGTCTACACGTTAGGGGTACAGTGGTGAACAAAACAAACAAAAATCCCTGTCCTTCTGGAGCTCACATTCTAATTACACATTTAGGAATTTCTTCACCAGTATTTTACCTCTTTATGTGAAATGTTCTGTTGCATAAATCAGCCAGTGAATTTCTGATTCACCTTTTTGAGTTGTTTTTTTTTTTAATTGGGTTATAGTCAGTTAACAATGTTGTGTCAATTTCCGGTGTAGAGAACAATTTTTCAGTCATACATGAATATACATTCATTTTCATATTCTTATTCACTGTGAGCTACCACAAGATCTTGTATATATTTCCCTGTGCTATACAGTATAAACTTGTTTATCTATTCTATATATACATGTCAGTATCTACAAATCTCGAACTCCCAGTCTGTCCCTTCCTACTCCCCTCCCCCATTGGTACCACAAGTTTGTATTCTATGTCTATGAGTCTGTTTCTGTTTTATATTTAAGTTCATTTGTCTCTTTTTTTTTTTTAAGATTCCACATATGAATGATCTCATATGGTATTTTTCTTCTTTCTGGCTTATTTCACTTAGAATGACATTCTCCAGGGACATCCATGTTGCTACACTTGGCATTGTATTGTGTTTTTTACGGCTGAATAATATTCCATTGTATAAATATATCACAACTTCTTTATCCAGTCATCTGTTGATGGACATTTAGGCTGTTTCCATGTCTTGGCTATTGTAAATAGTGTGGCTATGAACATTGGGGTACTGGTGTCTTTTTGAATTAGGGTTCCTTCTGGATATAGTGGGATTACTGGGTCATTTGGTAAGTCTATTCCTAGTCTTTTGAGGAATCTCCTTACTGTTTTCCACAATAGCTGCACCAAACTGCATTCCCACCAGCAGTGTAGGAGTGTTCCCTTTTCTCCACAGCCTTTTCAGCATTTATCATTTGTGGACTTTTGAATGATGGCCATTCTGACTGGTGTGAGGTGAAACCTCATTGTAGTTTTGATCTGCATTTCTTTGATAATTGAGTTATTAGTTTATTGATGAATAAAGCTAAAGGCAATTAATTTTAAAGAAGTACAAATATATGCTAATGTTAAATGATAAATGTATCAAGTGAATTGGTGGCAGTGCTTTAATATCACTGACATACTGATAGACAAAGTGAGAAGAAATATTGGTAAATGTATTCTACATACTATATTCTATATGCTATACTAGTAGAAAATTTTAAATGAAAGTCTGTTGGACTCTGTCCAAGGATTATTTACTGGGAGTCTCTTTGGCAGATCTTCTTAGATAACCTTTCATGATATTTTGATACATGGATCATGAGGAGAGAATTGATTCAAACACTAAAACCTGACTAACTTTAAAAAGTAAGCTTTTCTGTAGCAAAACAATGTTCAAGAAAGCTTACTGTCAAGCAGGCTTAATTGACACATTCTCAGATCAACAAACTTGTATTAAGTACCTACTCTGTAGCAATCAATAAGAAGAATTAAGGAGCATAATACAGGATAGAACTATCTTTAATGCTAAATACTCTGGTAAGGACAAGTGTTACAGGACTTCAGAAAAGGATGGAGATTACAGTGGGCTAGAGCAGTGTTTCTTAATTGGAAGCTGTTTTGTACCCCCAGCGTACACTGGGTTATGTCTGGAAATGTTTAAATCATAACTGGTGTTTGGGTGGGGAGAGGTCAGGGATGAAACACTCTACATTGCAGAGGACAGATCCCACAACAAAGACATTTATCTGGTCCAAACTGTCGTCGTGTCGCTAATGGGAACTCCTAGGTTAGGGTAATCAGGAAATGATTCAGGTATGAGTTGGATTCTGAGTTGCCCTTTTAATCATGTGGACATGTAAAAAGGTAGAAGAAATAATACAAGCAAAACTATAAAAACAAGGAGCCTGCATTTGAACTGGGTGGCGTAGGTACTGGGAAAGGGTTTGACATTAAGAAATTTATCTGAATCCAATGGAAATGTAGGTTCAAAAGGCAGTAGGATATAAAGGTGACTGGGTAGTTGGAAGCTAAATTCTACACGACCATGAAAACTAGATCAAGGTGCTGGAAACAGAAGCAGCAGGTATTAAGAAACTGTTTTATTTTGAGCATTTGCCCCGGAAATTAATGCAGTAAGTTATAAAACTGCTTCAGATCAACCATGTTTTATTCATCACTCTACCTCTTAAGTCGCTGAGCGGTGTCCTGTAAATAGAGCACTAAGTGCTTATTAAATAAAATGTAACTTTCCAATTATTTATTTATTAAATATTACTGGTGATCTCTAAAGTTCCATCCATGGCTAAGATTCAGGACATTCATTTAAACCAGAACAACAAAAATCTATCATTTAGTTGGTGCCTACTATATAGAGACACTGTAGGCAGCCCTCTACACATATTATTTCATTGAACAAACAGAATGTGATTTTCCTCTCTTTAAAGATGAGGGACATTGGCACTCAAAGAGCTTAAGAAACTTGTCCACGATTTCACTCTGAGCCAGGCAGTGGCAGATAGGATTGAACACTTTTCTGGTCTTAATTTAACTCAAACCTTCAAGCTTCAGTAGCATGCTGGAAGTTAGAGTTAAAAAGCAAAATTCAACACCCACTTTTCATAATCAAAACATACAAAGTCATAAAAAGCAATTCCATAAGGTTGTCAGTATTCTTTACGACAGCAATGGCCCTTGATATTCAACTCGCTTTCATTCCACACTTGGTGTGCCAAGGTAGTCCCTCGGTGCCTTCAAATTACCCCAAAATTCTCTCCCTGAAAACTCAAACTCCTGTAATTACTGCCGCAGACCAGAAAATAAATAAACACAAAGCTAACCTGTTGAATTTGTATGATCAGTACCTAAAACCAATGATTCAGAGAAAAAAAAAAAACATTTCAAGTTCAGAACAAATCGGCATTTCAGACTCAAGGTCCATTTCACACTTCTTAAAGTACTGAGACCCAGTCCAAGGAAGGCAGCCCCGTGGCTCAGGTCCGCAACTAGGTTTCAGTTGTTGCCAAGTATTCCATTTTTCATCTCTCCCAACATCTCTGAGAGTCTACCCTTCACCAGAAGCTCTTTCCTCCCTTCAACGGTTATAAACCGGATTTTACAATCCTCTCAGGAGGCTAAACTAAAACATTCTCCTAGTTCCAAACGTTTGACGTCTGTCCTGGGGAAGACTTTATTATAGGGCTTATCAACCTACGCTAGCTGATACCCCCTAGCTCTCAGCTCTTCTCCCAGAAGGAAGCCCTGTCCCGGCACCAGACGCTACACCAGCTGTTCCTCCGCGGCCTGCTCCATCAAGCTTTTGAGCAGTTCTTTCAGAACCCACAGCCCCAGCTCAAGGCCCCTTTCGCAGGCTCTCTCAGTCCCATTTCTTCCCAAGAGGATGCGCCAAGCTCCCAAACCTCCTCCGAACTCTGACAGAAAGAGCCTCAGGAAAAGGGGAAGAACTCGGCCCGGCCCGGGGGTCCAGAACGTACGCGGAGAGCGGGCAGAGGGGGCTCGCAGTCCGGCGAGGGGTGGACAGGGAGCGGCAGAAGCACCTACCAACATCCTGATCGAAGGGATTGGTGGCAAAGAGAGGCATCTCCACTGCGTGCAGAGGTGTCCGCAGGGACTCCCCCTCGACACCACGGGAGTCCGGGTGCGACTCAGGAAGGAAGACTCCTCAGGCCAAAACAGCGACCGACACGGACTCCACAGGGTCTACGACAGCTCCTCCACTAGCCGACCCTCGACAACCAGGGCAGCGGCGGCGGCGGCGGCGGCAACAGCAAAGGAGCCGAGAAGGCCCCCGGCGTGGAGCCTGTCGGGAATGTGGGCGCCCACGGCGCTGCCTGTCCAGAACCTACCCGGAACCTGCCCCGCGAAAACAGGACCAACCCAAAGGCCCCCCCAGTCAAGCACGTCCTTTTTATTAGCCGCACAGGAGAGTAGCAGTCATGCCTGAGTTTTCTGCTTTGGCCTTCGCCATGAGCCTCCGGAGGACGGGGTCCTCCAGGCGCGCCGAAGCCGACTAGCGAGCCCAGGCGTGAATCAAACTGAGCAAAAAGAAAAGGGTCGCGTCTGGGTGGAGGGAGACCCTCTTTTCCCCTCACGCTGTCGGTTGTCTTAACTTTGTGGTCCCTATGGAGGGGAGATGCAAATTCCTTCACTAGGGGTGGGGGGCGCAGCTAAGTAAAAAGGCTATGAGTTCAATTTGCTGTCTGCGGTGACAAGAAACCTGCTTGGGTGAAGTCAAGTGATCGGGACGGATTGGCCCGAATCCCTAGGAGGGGAGTGTCAGGGCGCGCAGCTCCCTCGGAGAGGCTGGAAGGCTGGCACCTTGCCCAGAGTCCCGATCGCCCGGCTTCAGAAACTGTCGAAAGCACTTCTAGTTGGGTGGTGGCACCTCCTGACTAACTATGCAGCCACTAAGCAGTTATGGGAATTGGAAAATCAGTTGCACAATCCAAGAAGGTCTACAATAACCCCGCAAAGCGGAGCCAAAAAAGAAAACTGAAAAATGGAGCTTCCGATTGATTCGTGACTAATAATAACTTTAAATATTTAGTAACTTTATTTGTGAGTTTATTTAACAAAATATTGTCTATATCAAGTAGAAATTTTAAGAAGCATCTGCTAGAAATTTTGCGTTCCACTTGGAACAGACTTAGAGCATCTTGCACGTAAATTGAAATTATGTTAATTTACCAAAATTGAAACACTTCCAAACGTGGCTTGTGAACGTTTACAACATGTCAACAACGGGATTAGCATTGTAGTGTAGGAAGAATGCTTACAAAAATCTCTGCCTTGTGAGTAACAAGGCAGCTGTATGTGCAAGCCAGGAAGAGTCCTTCCCAGAACCTGATGCTGGCACCCTGATCTCAGATTTTCTGCCTCCAAAACTGTAAAAATAGAAATAAAATAAAATAATAATAATAATAATAATTCCTACTGTTTAAGCCACTAAGTCTATGATACTTTCTTACGGCAGCCGAGCTAACACCATTCTTCACACCCCTGCTGGAATGATTTTTCTAAAACACAAATCTGATTATGTTATTCCTGTAAAATTCTCATATGGTTCTTCAGTCATTCAATAAATAATTATTAACTCCTTATTTGTGCCAAGTACTAATCTAGATGCTGGAAATATCAGAGAGATAAAAGCTCCATGTGAGATAGGGTTTTAAGGAGTATAGCCTATGGGGAATACAGTCTTGAAATAAATAATTAAATCCGAATTCTTTAGTGTTACATCCTCACTGAACTGGCCCCTGAGAACTTCATTTTTTTCAGTGTTTTTTTTTTTCAGACTCTCTCCTTTAATCCTTCCACTGGGCCCATACTTTCCATGTCTTCAAACAAGACTTTCCTGCTCTGATTCTATACCTTCTCTAAACAAACCTCCACTCAGATTTCACTTCCCCAAAGCCCGTTCTAACTCAGCACCTGAGCTGTAATAGGTATGCCATAAATATTTGTTAATTAGTTGATTATTGGCCATTTCTATCACAGCACTTAATGATATTATATTTGCTCCAGGTGTCTTTTACGACATTAAAAACCACCCCAAACTTAGTGACTTAGGGCAACAAAAATCATTTATTTTGCTTGCAAATCAAAATTTTGTTCAGAGCTCTGCAGACACAGCTTATCTCTCTTCCACATGGTGTCAGCAGGGGTGACTCAAAGGCTGGGATGACTCTACACCTGGGGCTGCAATCATCTGAAGGTGTGCACCCTGCTGTGTCTGGGAATTGATGCTGGCAGTTGGCTGGGCCATTGGGGCTGTTGGCCAGAATATCTATGTGGGACTTCCTGTGTGTCAGCATATTGGACTGAGCATTGCAAGGGGTGGGAAGAGGAGACTGCCAGTTTCTTAAGACCTGAGCTAGGAAGAGGACACAGGAGCATTTCAGTCATATTCTACTGGATAAGCAGTTGCAGCCTCTATAGTCAAGGGGAAAGGAAATAAAATCCGTCTCTCAATGGAAGGAGTATTAAAGAATTTGGGGGCCATATTTGAAAGCTGCCATACTACTGTAACTTTTTACTTGTCGGTGACTCACATATCTCTATACTTCCAGGCTTTCCACAGTAAGGGTTCCACAAGTATTTGTTAAATATAGTAAACATGTCATTAAATTGGCACACTTCCATTACCAGTCACGAGGGAGTAACAGAATCTGGACTTCCCTTTTCACCATAACCCAATAGGACATGGGGGAAAATACATGAGACAGTTGATTTCAGATCTGAAACAACAGACTGTGGCCCAAGGAGAAAGGAAACAAGCAGTGAACCCTATGACGGCCACAGCTTTCTGTCAGGGTCAGTTTCTGGACTGTGCCACAGGGAGGGAAAACCCAAACAGAACCAAATGGGATCGTGAATGACATTTCAGAATGATGAAGGGGTAAATTCACTGAAAATACATAATAATTGTAAATGTGTATTAACCTAATGACAGAACTTGAAGAAAAAAAAGGAAGCAAGACTTACAGAGGAGAAATAGATACATCTGTAGTTTTCCTGTTCGTTTTGTTTGTTCATTTTTTATTGAGTACATCCATAGTTTTGTTAGCTATTTTAATATTCCTCTCTCAGGTAAAGATAAAGCAAATAGAAAATCAGTAATTACATAGAAGACTCAAAGTACATTCTCAACCAACTTGACCAAGTTGACATTTATGATGGCCCACCCAAACACTGAAAGATAAACATCCTTGCCAGGTAGATACAGAACAGTAACAAAGATATGCTGGCTTTATAATGACTCAAAATAATTTAAAGGATAAGATTAAATAGATTTGGTTCCTTGATGAAAACAGAATTAACTCAGAAAGATAACAAAGGTATCTGAAAATGTTCAACTTATGTACAGATGAAACAATACAGTTCTAAATAACCTCTGTGTCAAAGAAAAATCAGAAAATATTTTGAACTGGATGAAAGTGAAACCAACCAATCAAAATTTGTGAGATGCAATTAAAGTGATGCTTAGAGGAATACTTGAAGCATTAGATATTAGAAAGATCTAAACTCAATGAAGGGGGAAGGTATAGCTCAACTGGCAGAGTGCATGCTTAGTATTCCCCAGTACTTCCTCCAAAAGTAAAGAAATAAATAAACCTAATTACCTCCCTCCTCCTCAAAAAAACCTAAGTAAATAAATCACCCTTCATAATATTTTTAAATGAATAAAAATAAAGTAAAATAAAATCTATGAGCTAAGCAGCAAACTTAAGAAAGAAAAAAAATTCAAATAAGTAGAAAGGGGAAATAATAAAGATAAAACCAAAAACCAATGAAATAAAACACAAACAATAGAGAAAATCAATAAAACCAAAATTCAATCTTTTTTAAATCAATAAAATTGGCAAAATTCTACTTAGATCAAAAAATAAAGAGGGAACACACAAATTATCAGTATGAGGAATTAAAGCAGCAGCATGACTATAGATTCTGTAATTAAAACATTATGGAAATTCAATAATATTAAATTAAAACATTCATAAAGGAATTTTCTGTTAAAAAACTTTACACCAATGAATATGACAACATAGGTGAAATGGAAAAAAAAATGCTGGAAATAAAAGTTATCACAACTGGGTTAGGAAGAAACAGAAATTAAATTCTTAAAAGACACTGCACAAAAATCTCTAGGCCCATGAATTTAATAGTGAATTCTATCAAAATTGAAGTTTGTGATGTCAGCACTTATCAAATTGCACATTTTAAGTATGTATGGACTATTACATGTCAATTATACCTCAATAAAGCTGTTTAAAAATCACTAGAAAGAATATCCTTTGCAACAATTTATAGTTTTGAGGAAACATTTTAGACAATTACTTAAAAATGGAAAAAAGATAAAAATGTTTGAAAACCACAGCGTCAGCCCATTCCCAGCAAGATTGCCCCACTTCCCCAACCTTTCCTAATAGATAATTCTAAAAGAACTGCTTCTTTTGACTAACAAGTTTAACTTTTTTTTTTTTTAGCAGGTTAGACCCATTCTCAAAATGCAAGGGTCTATAAATAGACTTTTCACAACAAAGGATAGTCTTATAAGAAATATAAACTCCCTTGATTCTTTATAGCTCAACTCCTGACTTCCACCTTTGCCTCTTTTCCTACTATAAAGATTATATATTTCCTTTAACCTAATAACTGTGAAAGGCTGGGTAACTGAATTAGCACCACTCTCTCACCAGCTGGTCATGATTTATGGCAATTCCGCTGACTCCGTTTGCAGCTGGTGTATCATGAAGGATCTTTTGGAAAATGAAGACCTCACTGAGGAATCTGCTCCTCACCAAGGAATCAAAGACTTTTCAGGGGCTTTCCTGCGTGTTAAAATAAGCCACAGAATTTCAAAACAGATGACTCCAATCATGAAGGTATCTCATGGTTTCTAGGCACAGTGAGAAATGTATCTGCTCACTAAAGGAAATTGACAACAAGAAAAAAGGCAGCTTCATTTTAAAATTCCCTGGCTATATCTTTGCCTATGTAGCAAATAGTCCCCCAAAGGAACATTTAAAATGCTACTTTTTTTTACTATAACTCAATAAAATAAAATTTAAAAACTAACTAAATAAAATAAAATGCTACTTTTTAAATTCTGTTTAGTCTAACATAATTAATGTTTGTAATAGCATGTTGTATGTTTGATTTCATTTTCCTGATCAATTTTGTAAGATATGAAATGGTTCTTCTGGAATGAAGTTCTTACTTGTAATAATGCACCAAGAGAACAGAAAGATTTTACTTACAAAGATTTGACTTTCAACTGTCTGTCTAGAACCAAATTTGTATGATTGATGCTGTTTTAGAGGAGGTTCTTGTAAGCTCTAGGTAACGACATCACTGTGCCTCAATTTTCACACCAATAAAAAATTAAATTAATTCCAACATTCCTTCCAAAACACAGTGCTCAATTTATCATTTTCTAGATCAACACTTCTGTATGTTTAGAGGTTTCTCACTGTTAACTATTTGGTTCTCATTCTCTTTTTTGTATTTGCTTTTAATTGTACGTCCATTACTCACTTTTGCTACATTGCACAAATAACTCTCCTCCTGAATCCATCAGCTTCATCTCTGCCTGATATTCATTCCTATTGTGGTACCTGCAAATAGAAAAACTGGTTAAATTTTTAAGGTTTTTTCCTTTTAAATTAATGACATCGCTTCCCATTAAAGATTTTATTGCTTTATCCTACTAAAATAACCAAACCAAGCCTAATCAAGTCTTATCACTACATGCTAAAAATAAGCATGACAAATCATTAACATCACTAACACAAATCACTAACCCTATTTAATTGCTAGATTTGTTATAAAGCCATGATAATCAGGATGGTATGGTAACTGGTATAAAGATGGACAAATAGATCAATGGAACAAAACAGACATTTCAGATACATATCCATACATATATAGACAACTGATTTTTGACAAAGGTAAATAAATAATTCGGAGGAGAAAAGATAGGCTTTCAACAAATGGTGCTGGAACACTTGGATATCTATAGGCAAAAATATGAACTTTAATCTCTGTCTCACACATATAAAAAATGAACTCAAAATGGATTATTGACCTAAATGTAGAACTTTAAACTATTAATCTTCCACAAGAAAAATGGACAAAATCTTGTGTGACCTTGGGTTAGGCAAAGATCCTTAGATATGACACCAAAACCGCAATCTCTCAAAGAAAAAAACTGGGAAAGAGAACTTCATCAAAATTAAGACCTTCTGCTTTTTGAAAAATGCCATTAAGGAAAAAAAGCAACTCACAAACTGGGGAGGAAAATTGCCAATCACGTATCTGATAAAGGACTTGTATCCATAATATATAAAGTGCTCTCAAAACTTAATAAGGGGGGCAGGGTGCATGTAACTCAGCAGTAGAGTGTGTGCTTAGCATGTATGAGGTCCTGGGTTCAATCCCCAGTACATATGTTAAAATAAATAAACCTAACTACCCCCTCCATTTTTTTAAATTAAAAAAACTTAATAAGAACAAAATCACACCACTAAGGAAATGGGCAATTGGTTTGAACAGTCTCTAAAGCAAAGAAAATATGCAATTGACAAGTAGGCACACAAAAAGCAGCTCAGCATCAGTCATTAGAGAAATGAAAATTAAAACCACAGTGAGATAGCACAACACATTGATTAGAATACATAAAATTTCAAAGACTGACCATACCAAGTGTTGGCCAGGAGGCAAAGCAACTGAAACTCTCCTACAGTGCTGGTGGGCGTTTAAATGGTACAACTCCTTTGGAAAACACTTGGGCAGTTTTTTTTAAATGTTAGACATCTACCAACCATGTGACCCAGTCATTTCACCCCTAAGAATTTACCTAAGAAAAATGAGAGCATAGCTCCATGTAAAGACTTGTCAACAAATGTTCATTGATGCTTTATTTGCAACTGGGAAAAACACAATGTGTAAATACAAGGTGATAAACAAATTATGTGGTGAGTAGATAAACAAATGGTGGAATATCCACACAATAGAGTATTTCTCAGCAATCAAAGAAAGTGAATTATTGATACACAGCACAACACGGTTGGATCTACAACTCAGGACCAGCTACATAATTTGTGGAACACAGAGCAAAATGAAAATATGGGTTCTCTTGTTCATATATTATTAAGAATTTCAAAAGAGTGATAGCAAGTGACATTAAACCAAGTGCCAGGCCCTTTTAAGCACAGGATCCCATGGGACTGCACCATGAAGCTGGACCTGCTCAAAATATTATCCTGAGTGAAATAAGCCAGACAAAAGGGGTACAAAATGTATGATTTCATTTATATAAAATTATTGAAAACCCATAATCTATAGTGATGGAAAGCTGATCTGTGGTTGCTTGGGGACAATGATGGGTGGACGGGGTGAGCACAGAGAAGCTCTTTGGGATAATGTATATTTCACTATCTTGATTGTGGTGAAGGCTTCACAGATGATACAGATGTCAAAGCTTATTAAATTGTATACTTTAAATACATGCACATTACTGTATGTCAATTACACCTCAAGACAGCTATTAAAATTGCAAAGCATTAATTGGTCTTTGAGAAGGATTTTTTATTAAATATAGTTCATGATCTCTGATGTGCAATTCTCCCCCCACTGACAAAATGCACACAAGAGTGAGTTAAGTAAAAGCCAAGACAATACATAATTAAATGCTAAAATGAGTGACACATTATCAGTACAAAGGAGCTGGGGAAAAAGGAGGATCCAATATGAGTTGAAGGGATCAGGAAAAGCCACTTGAAAGAACTGGTATTCAGTGTAGACTTGAAGAGTGAATGAAGGAAACAAGAAAGAAGGAAAAATACAGACAAACAAGAAAGAAGGAAAAATATCAGTTTGGGTAGAGCGAAAAGAATGGAGGTTTGGATTCACAGTTATCCAGATCAGTTAAAAAAAATTTTTTTTATTGAAGTATAGTTGATTTACAATGTTGTGTTAGTTTCTGGTATATAGCATAGTGATTTAGTTATACATATATATGTTCTTTTTCATTTTAGGTTATTACAAGCTATTGAATATAGTTCCCTGTGCTCTACAGTAGGACTTAATTGTTCATCTATCCTGTGTATAGTAGTTTGTATCTACTAATCCCAAATGCCCAATTTACCTCCCCCACCCCACTTTCCCCTTTGGCAAACACAAGTTTTTCTATGCCTGTGAGTCAGATCAGCTTATGGACAGTGAATAGTCCTGCTTGGTTAGATCATACAATTTTGCTGGCAGTTACTTAATAAGAGATAACATTCAATTGGCTTCCCTAGGTTCAGGTTATTATCCTAGAGAGCTCTGAAGGCAAGCTTAGTAATTTTTATCCTAAAGACAAGGACTAATCTGTAGACTGATAAAAGATGTTTGGAGAAGTTGAACAAAGTTATCCATAAAGTGCTATTCCAAACCTTCTTTGCTTTCAGGACACCTAATTAAGTTCCTACTTTCAACTTCCTTTTTTCTGCCTCACAGTATCTCCATCTCCATTTCCTTTATTCATGTCTGAGAAGTAAGTGTCTTTTCTTTATTTGAAACCAAATTCTTCCATTGATCTTCTTAATTGCTCGCTCACCCAAAAACTTTTTTTTTTAACTCTGCTGTGTCTTGAACTGTCTCCTTATTCACTCCCCTTTCCATGCTGAAATGCTGAAGCTGACCACCAATCTGGCCTCTGGTCCTTCTTTCCTAGGCTACAACTGATCTCACTTTCTGCATCTTTTTGTGCCAATCTATTCAATACACAGCTGCCAAATTCACCTTTGGGGGAAAAAAATTTTTTTAATAGGATTTTCCTTCTCTCAAGTTCAGAAATTCACTACTGTCTTTAGATACAGGCTGGTTCTCAGCACATTTCTATTCTCTTTCTCCTGATACTTTTAACACTTAACTGCAAGATTCACTTTTCCTCAAACTTCTTTGTTTTCCTGCCCCCAGGTTGACAGTGAGCCCTCTCAGCCTGAAATAGCCTCTTGTCATCTGTCTATTGGAATCACTCATTCTTTAAGCATTCAAAAGTGATTTCTTGCATGAAGCCTTTTTGGAGCCCCCAAACAAGTTATTCCCATAATGCTTTGTGATTCACTTTTCAAATTTCTTTTACTCGGCAGCTGATGATGGAATGTGGGCTTTGGTGTCAGACAGAACTTCAAAAATCTCTATTTCTTAGCTTATGACCTTGGGCAATTTTCTTAATCAATCCAGACTTCAATTACCTTGTTTGAGAATGGAGATAATAATACCTACTTGTAAAGATTGTTGCGTGGATTAAATCAGTGGAAGTGCCTAGCATATGAAAGGTGACATGATTCAAACACTATCTTAGAATACATTTATCTGAAGGATTTTTTCATCCATTAAAAAGCACTTTTTAGTAGTGCTTTTATGAGGACAATCCCCACTGTTCATTCATTTTGGTACCACCTATCTGTACATAATATATAGTAAATTAAAGGACAGTTTTAGAAGTCTGTTGACATGTTATTTATTTTACAGGATAAACTTTTTCTCTTTAAAATGTTATATTCAACTTTGTAAAAGAAAAAAAAAACATAGCCAGTGTGAAAATGAGCTACATCTCATGTGATATATTCAATGTTTTAAAGAATCATTGGAAGAGAAACTCTTAACTGCAATATACAAACCCATTCTGCCACAAAATTTGGGTTTTATGCTAAACATATCAATATTGTAAATTTTACACTTAAAATATTTATTATTTATGATACTTTAAAATCAATTCTAGGGGGAAGGTTATATAGTTCAGTGGTAGAATGTGTGCTTAGCATGCACGAGATCCTGGGTTCAATCTCCAGTACCTCCATTAAAAATAAATAAACCTAAACATTTAACCAGTTTTTCTCATTTGTTTTACTTTGCCAGTTTTTAATCTGGTTTTTGAGGGTCTAACTTAGCCTGTACACACAGGGTTTTTTTTTAAGCAAAGCTTTTTAGCCTTTGACTCACCCAGTGTTTTTCTCAAGAATAACTGGAAAAATATTTCCCACTGATTTTGATGTATAGTAAGGCACGTTAGTCCAGGGTGAGTTCTTGTCCTCTCTCCATTGAATGTACGACTATTGTAATATTGTGTCTTAAATAATTTAGTATTATTTTGAGAAACATAAACTAGTATACCCTTAATTATTGGTGAAATAATAAATCTCTTAGCTTAAAAAAAATTAATTAAATAAATAAACCTAATTACACTCCCCCAAGACAATAGCAATAAAAACCAACAAAGAAATAAAATCAACTCTAAGTAATAACTTCTATGCATAAAATGCATCTGCTTTGTACTTTTAGGATGATGAGTTTTGACAAACATGTATACCTGTGTGACACCACAATCAACAAAGAGAACAGTTACATTACTCCAAAAAGATACCTGTGTGCACTCGTCTTCACACACATCCCCAGCACCAGCCAACAACTTTTCTGTTTTTTTAATCACTGTAGAGTAGATTTCTCTTTTCTAGTCTCATATAAATGTCATCATATACTATCATCTTTTCTGTCTGCTTTTGCTCAGCATAGTTTATGAGATTCATTCATGTTGTGTGTACAGTAGTTTGTTCCTTTTCAATGCTGAGTCATAATTCCATCATATGAATATTCTACAATTTTTTATCCATTCACATGTTGATAGACCCATAGATTATTTTCAGTTTGGGGTTTCTATAAATAAAACTGCTATGAACACTGGTGTCTGAGTCTTTGCATGGACCTGTTTTCATTCTCTTGGTTAAATACCTAGGAATGCAATTGCTGGGTCATATGTGTATGTTGATCTTTTTAAGAAATTGCCAATTTTTTTTTCAAAGTAGTATTCTCTTTTGCCATGTATGAGAATGCCAATTGGTCCACATCCTTGCCAACATTTTAAAATATTAGATGTAGTGATAGCTCATTGGGGGTTAATTTCCATTTCCCTAATGACTAGTGAGATGAACATCTTCACATGTACTATCGTTTTCATGTCTTCTTTATGATGTGTCAGTTCAAACTTTTTGCTCATTTAAAAAAAGGCTTACTGTATTATTGAGTTATAACTGATTATGCATTCTGGGTACAAGTTCCTTGTCAGATACATGTATTGTGAATATCTTCACTTTTTTAATATCTTTGGGATAACAGAAGTTCTACATTTTGATGAAGTTCCATCTGTCTTTTCTTTTATGAGTAATGCCTTTTTTGGGTCCTGGTGTTTAAGAAATCTTTACCTTCCCCAAGGTCACAAAGATTCTGCTGTTTTCTTCTAGAGGTTTTGGAGTTTTAGCTTTTATGCTTAGATCTATGATCTATATCGAATTAATACTTGTCTATGGTGTAAGGTAAGGGTCAAGGTTCTTTTTTATTTTATTTCATGTGGATAGTACCTTTTGTTGAAAAGTCTTACCTTTTCATCTTTGTTGAAAATCAGTTACCATATGTATGGGGGGCTGGACTCTATTCATTGATCTATGTATCTATCCTTATGCCTACCACACTGTCCCGAAAACTGTAGTTTTATACTAAGTCTTGAAAACAGATATGTATGTGCTCCAACTTGGTTCTTCCTATGCATTTCTGTATAAATTTTAGATTTACCTTGTCAAATTAACAAACATTCTGCTGACATCTGGGGAGAATTGACAGTTTAGTAATACTGAATCTTCCAATTCATGAATGTGAAATAGCTATCTATTAAAGTATTTGATTTCTCTCGACAGTGATTCAGAGTGTTCAGTGCACACGTCTTGCATGTTTTTGTCAAATGTATCCCTCTATATTTCATGTTTTTGGATGCTGATAAGCATTATATAGTTTTACTTTATTGATTTTATTTAGAAAGCTATTTTTATTTTTTAAATTTTTTATTGAAGTATAGTTGATTTACAATGTTGCATTAATTTCTGGTGTACAGCATAGTGATTCAGTTATACATACGTATATATTCCTTTTTTACATTCTTTTTTTTATAAGCCATTACAAGGTACTGAATATATATAGAGTTTTACTTTAAATTTTAATTTCTGGTTGTTCTTTTCTAGACTGTATAAAAGGGCTGATTTTTGTTATATTGACCTTGTATCCTGCAACTAGTTCCAGTAGCTTTTTTGTGGATCCCTTAGGCTTTTCTAACAACACAATGTTGTCACTTGCAAATAGTTTTACTTCTTTTTCAGTGAAAATGCCTTTTAAAATAGTAGCTCATAGTTTTCACCAAATTGGAACAATTTTCAATATTTCTTCCCCAGGCACACCTCAGACTCCTCCTCCCCTATTGGAACATCTTCCTCAAAATTATCTCAGTTCCTGGGATCAGGCTTGTAGTGCCGCCTGAGCCGGGTGCCCAGAGCCCAGATCAGGATCCAAGTGGACCAGGTCCAATTTTCTCCCATCTGGTGCTCTCGGAACCTCTCCTCCGCATGGCATGGGGATGACCCCCCCGTACCCAGAGGAGCTCCTGGATTCAAGCCTCAGTGGTCTCAGGTCTGTGTGGTCCTTGGGTGGTGGCCCCTGCCTGGGGCCAAACTGAGGTTCCAAGAGGACAGCCTAACAAGCAGATTGCTTCCCTTGGCCTAAGCAGAAATTCCTTCACTAGATCAATGGAGATCCGAGTTGCCAGCATGGTGCCAACACACTGATTTGGGGGGGGGGGGGTAAACTATTTCAGGCCTGTAAGTGGTTTACCAGGATAATTTCAATAGGTTTTAAAATTATTCCCATTGAGGAAACTGAGGCATAGAGAGATTTAGTTGCCCAAGTTCACACAGTTAGTAAATCTGGTGGAGCCAGGAATTTGTGGTTTGAATTTCAGTAATCTGACTCCAGAGCCTGCCTTCTTAACTGTGTGCTTTAAGGGCAAAGAGGAAAGAGCTGTTAGGAGAACGTAAGTGTATTTGGAGGAATTCAAAAAACAAAAAGAAAGAGATACAAAGTGGAGAACAGCGGAATACTGGTTTTCTGCAGGAAGGGTCTTTAGCTTTAAATCTGTAGATTGCTTCCATATGTTCAAACTTTTCTCCTTGGGTATCTTGTCATGTCTTATTTCCTGCAGCTTTCCTGTAACATCCAACATTCTGCGCTGGCTTGAAATCAATGCCCTTCCTTAAAACACTAGCTCCAGTGGCATCCACGCGGGGACCTGGGGGGCAATCCTATTGTATCATTCCCCGTATATCTGCCACACTAGCTGGAAAACGTGAAACAGGGTGGAGTGGGCGCTTCTTCCCCAGAAGCTCTTAAGAATGAGTCTTTGGCGGGAAGATCCCACCGCCTCTCTGCATATTTAGAAACAATGTTACAGAAGTCTGGGCGGGGCGGGGCGGGGCCGCCCCAAGCCCAGGTGCGTTTGGGCTAAATGCACTAGGACGCCTGCTCCAAGAAGTCCGGGGCGTCTTTAAGAGGAGGTTCCCGCAAGTAGAGAGGCGGATAGGTTTTCCCAGGGAGCGGAAAGGACACCGCCGCCCGGGGACCGTACCTAGGGGCTCGCGGGACCCCCGGTCCCCGCGCGGGGCCTGGCGGCCGGGCCTCCGCGCGGCGCGCGCTCCCGAGGGCCAGGGGCGGGGCGGCCGGGGCGGCGGCCGGGGGCGCCCGCTCCTCCCACTGCGGGCGGCCTGGCTGGCGGCGCCGAGCCCCCTGCGCGCGGCACATGGGGCGCCTGACGGAGGCGGAGGCAGCGGGCGGCGGCGCTTCTGCGGCGCGCTCGGCCGGGACCCCGCCCGCTCCCCTGCCCCTCACTTTCACCTCGCCCGGCTGCGCGGCCACCATGGCGTCCAGCGAGGAGGACGGTACCAACGGCGGCGCCTCGGAGGCCGGCGAGGAGAGGGAGGCCACGGGCAAGAGGAGGCGCCTGGGCTTGTTGGCCACCACCTGGCTCATCCTCTACAACATCGCCATGACCGCGGGGTACGTCCGCCCCGAAAGACCCTCCCCGCGCCGCTGCCCGCCGCACACTCCGCCCTCGGGGCGCCGGCTGGGCGGCTGAGCGCGCGGGGCTCAGGAGGCGGGGGCGGCGAGCGAGCCGGGCGGCTGGGTGGTCGCGGGGAGGGTCGCGGGCGGCCACCGTGGGGGGAGGGGTGCGGCGGCAGCAGCCGCCGCCGGGCTTGAATGGAGTGGGGCGGGGGAGGGGGGGCCGGGGCCCGGCGAGCCGGGCATTGCCTAATACGGTGCACGGCGTGGCGCGGCGGCCGCGGGGCGCGGGCCGGAGGTTAAGTATAGAGCCGGGCAGGAATGCGGGGCCGACCCACGGGGGAGGCGGCTCCGGCCCGGCCGCCCCGGACGCGGCTGCCCGCTGCTTCCGCTGCTGCTAAAGAAACGCGAGGGTCTCGCCACCCCGGAGCCCCTGTCCGGCCGTTGACCCAAACCCGCTTCTTCGGCCGCCCACCCTGGAATGCATTTGCTTGTTAATATCACCAAGTTGCTTTTTCTTTTTTCTTCCTTTTTTTTAAGTAACGGTGCGCCCGAGAGCTTCTCACTTGGGACGATTTTCAGAACACCCTGCCGTATCAGAGCAAGGCACGGGTGTCCAGCATCTTGACCGCTCCATACTGATACCCTGTACTTTTGTTTCTGGCATTGGGTATGACTTCCAAGTTAAGGTTACATGATGACTGTCGCTCTTTAAAGAGCTGTCAGTGACTTGTGTCAACCGCTTTCAGAACCTGCTGGGAAAATGCTCTATCGTTTCTAAATGGCATTGCCATTTAAAAAAAGTGATTTTCCCATTATTACATGAAGTGTTATTAACTATACACGTGGGGAAAAGCTTAGTAGCTTATATTTTCCTATAAGGCCTCAAAGTTTAATTGACAAAGATTTAATAAATGATTTGACGCAGTACTGAATACCTACTATGTGCTTTGCCAAATACAGTTGATAAAATTAGTGTTTATTGAGGATTCACTGCGTGCCAGGCATTATCCATTGCTTTAGATGAATTATGTCGTTGTTTGGTCCTCTGCAATCCTGTGATCCGAGTGCATGATAATACATTGGATAGTATCGGAAACTGAGGCCCAAATAGGTTAAGTAACTTGCTCAAGTTCACACAACCAGCAAGTGTCAGACTTGGATTTCAGCCCAGACAGTCTGACTCCACAGCTGTGCGCCTTCTGCTTTCCACTTTACTAAACTATATCATCTTGAAAGAGAAAACTAATACGTTCAAAGCTACTGGAGAACAGCTGAGTACCCACTATGTGTTGCAGCTTTCAGATACCCTGGAGGCTGAAAAAGATGCCCTCTTCTCTGTGCTAGTCTCGTCCAGTTAATAAACACTTGGAGGATACCTGCCATTTATTAACGGGTCTGCTGGGCCTTTGCTTTCCAGGCCATTCTGTCTTTTGAAGACCAAGTTACCTTTTGAAAAATGAAAATCAACACATAACTCCAGTTTAAAGCCTTCTGTGACTCCCCATTACCTCCACGGTAGTGGACGGGATTTAGGCTGTCATTTCAGTGTGCTTTGCAGTACCTCCCTGATTCCCCTTTCCAGTGTTACTGCTTTTGAAATCTCCTATAACTCACTGTGCCCTTCAGTGGACCGTGCAATCTTATTTTCATGGCTCTCTCCATCTCTGCTCAGGCTGTTCACTCTTTGGGTAATATCCCCCATATTCCTCCCATGACTTGTAACCAAGCCACCTCTTTGAAATTTCCTGGGTCTCTTACCCAACCTGATGCAGAATTAAATGTTCTCTCCATTGTGTTCTCACACTTCATTCCCAACCTTCCTACCTGGCCCTGCGAATTACTGCTTCCCTGAAACTTGTGCCTCTGCCAGCGTTACCATTATTGTCTCTGTTTAAAGGCGAGTGTAATGGAAATGGAATAATACCTATAATTACGTCTTTGGAGGCTTTCTGAAGATGTTGGGATTTGAAGAAGGGATAGGATTTGCTTACGTAGAGGGTAGATATTTCAAGTGAGATGACTTCTGGAAATGGACATGAGATGCAAGAAAGCCTCCCGATTTAGTTGGAGGTTGGAGAGTTGTGGCAAGTGAGTTTGGTGAAGTCGTAGTGTTGACAGTGGGACCCAAACCCGTACATTTTGGGGTTTGGATGGCAGAGGTTCTTTCTGTTCATTTAACTTGTTTTGTTTTTCCCTTTCAGCAGAACGTCGTAGGGTTTATTAATTTTTTGTAACAGTTTTGAAAACAGTAAAATAACATTTAAGAGATAAAATTTTTACTTAACTGTAAAAAAAAGAACTTGCCTAATTCTGTAAGCTTAGCATGGTGTTTCATTTCTCCTTATTATCGTTTGTGTAACTTCCTTTGGAGTTTTACTGTCTCCCTCAGGGAAGCCTTCCCTGACTACCTTCATTCAAATAGCAACCCCACACAAAAACTGATTCCCCTCGCCTGCTTTATTTTTCTCCATCACACTTACTACCATATAACTGAACAACGATTTTACAAATTCATCTTGTTGCTTATTGTCTGCATCCCCCTCCATTACAGTGTAAGTTACAGTGTAAGCTCCATGACACACTCAAGAAGTATTTGTTGAGCAAATGAATGCACATCAGAGTATTGTAGTGATTGTATCTGCTCTATTGTATATTCTATCTTTGCTCAATATTAGACCAAATAGTCCTATATAGTTTGAATAATTATGCTCTTTCATGGTCATAGAGTTAAGGAACCAGTAGTGCATTAAATCACACCTCTCGTGACATTTTGTTTTATTTGTTTCTCTTGAATTAGTTGTTTAGGATGAATTCCCAGAGTAGAATTACAGGATATAATTAATTTAATTAAATAGTTCAAAGGATGTGAGGATTTTTACGATGCTTGTTCACAATAGAGACTTGATGAGGAAAGTGGGCATTTCTTTCTCTCTCTCTTTCTGGGTTTTTTTTTGTTTTTTTTTTTTTTTGCTTTGCATATGACACTTCTGAAGCCTGCATGTGTTAAGTGCATTGTCCTAGATCAAGCGAGAAAGAGAAACAGAAGATAAGTGTTTTAGGTCCTGTCCTTGGAGAGGTGTTACCTGGGGCATTTATATACTGTAGTAAAAAAAAAGAATGATGTAAGTGTTCTACAGAGGTGTCAAGTCACACAGGGAGAATCGGGAAACTTGCGGAGAGACCATCACATTTCATCTGAGCTTTGAAGGATGAGTAGGGTTTACTGGGCAGGGATGCAGACACAGCATGAGCTGGGGGACAGAGATGTGACATTGCTTGACATGCTCTTGGGGGGTGACAACACGTGGGCCTGAAGTGTAGGGTGGGAAGTGAAGGGGGATGGGTCACCTGGGCTGTTGCACAGGCTTTATTTACATGCCTTTGCTAACAGGCTTGGATTTTAATCTGTAAATAATATGTAAGGTGTTGATTGAAGGTTATGTTCCACTCCTGTTCAGCCCGGTAACCTCAGATAAATTACATAACCTCCCTGACTCTGGCTTTTCTCATCAGTCAGATTGGAACAACACAAGTACTTTGCTAGATGATTACAAGGAATAAAAAAATAATGGACATGAAGTGTGAAAACAAATATATGTATGTATATGCATGACTGGGACATTGGGCTGTACACCAGAAATTGACACACTGTAACTGACAGTACTTCAGTAGAAAATAAAATAAAATAAAAAAAGAAATAATGGATATGAAGTGATCGGCAGGATGCCTGACACACAGAGGATGTTTAGAAATGATCATTCCTATTCCTAGTGGTTAATTTAAAAATGGACTTCATGCAGATGGAAACTAAGGCATTTTCACATATGCGTGGTGTGAGTTATCATAGCACCAAATCCAAGGTTCAGGCACAGACATTTCTCAAAATGTTAAGTAATAGACATGTTTTATTCTGGAAGAGGATAGATCCGTGTCAAGGCTCACCGCAGCTAGTTTATCCATTCATCTGCTGGAGGACATTTGGGTTCTTTGACAAATAACGCTGTGAGCATGAGTGTGCAACTCTTGTGTGGACCCATGCTTTCATTCTCCTTGGGCAAATACCTATGAGCTGAGCAGAATGGCTGGGTCACACTGTAGGCACATTGTTGATTTCTTATGGAACTACCAAACTATTTGCCAAAGTGGTTGCACCATTTTACATCCCCACGGGCAGTGAATGAGAGTTCAGGTTGCTGCATGTCCTCTCCAAACACTTGGTACGGTCAGTCGTAATTTTACACCTTCTAAGAAGAGTATTGTGTTATCTCTTTGTCATTTTAATTTGTGTTTCCCCAGTGACTAACGACACTGGGCATCTTTTCACGGCTTTATTAACCAATTGTGTATCTTTTTCGGATATAGAGTCTGTTCAAATCTTTTGCCCATTTTTTATGGGTTTGTTGTTTGTTTTTCAGTTACTGCGTTTTGAGAGTTCTTTATATAGACTGGATGCAAATCCTTTGTCAGACATGTGATTTGTAAATATTTTCTCTCAGTTGTGGCTTGCGTTTTCATTCTCTTTACAGTGTCTCCCAAAGAGCAGAAGGTCCTAATCATAATGAAGTCCATTTTATCTGTTTTTTTTTTCTTTTATGAACCTTTCAGCTTAGCTCTTATCAGTATGTGTCTCATGTGTGGTAAATTGAAATATGTATTGGCTACTACATCAAAGTCTCCATATAGTCTAGGAAGGGAAGTTTAGAGATGTCAGTGAACAATATATGGGAGTATGGATTGTATGAACATCAAAGATCTTCTCTGGTACAAGCCTCTAAATGGTTACTTTGAACGAAGTTTGAAGAAGAAGTGATAAAATTAGAATATCATTTTTCAGTAACTACTGAAATAATGAATCTGGGCAATGATCATCAATAACTGTAACTTCACACAGACACAAAAGAGGGACGGCCGGAAATTGTGTGCTCCCTAGAGAAAGACACAACACAGCCTAGGAATTAACCTCCAGTGTGAATCTGTCTAATCGAGCCCCTAGAACTACCAACTTACAGAAAATACAGGGGACAGAGAACGTAATAAATGACATGTGGATGTCTGATGAGTAAAACCCAGACGAGAGTAACTCTGCAGGACAAACCACTCAGTCTTCAACAGATAAATTTCATGACAAAGAGAGGGAAGGAGAAATGAATGGATGGAAGGAGGGAAGGAGGTGAGACCTATAGATTAAAAGAGTCATAAAAGACATGGCAACTAATTACAATGTAGGAATCTTATAATAAGGAATCTTAATTCAATTTTTGAAAATTATGAGACACTTTTAAGGAAATGTGTGCCTTAAGTTTTGTGACTTAAGAAGTTATTGTTAAATTCTTTACATGGGATAGTGGTGTTATGTTTATGAAAAATAAACCTTTCAGAGATGCATGATTCAGCATTTATGATCTCATGGGTTGTATGACAGCTGATTGAAAATAATCAGGGGAAGGATGTGGTGGGGAGAGAAGTGAATAGAGGTTTGGGTGAAACAAGATTGTTCATGAGATGATGACGGTCAAAGCTGAGCAAGGGGCACGGGGGGTTCATTGTACCATTCTCTATACCTCTGTCTACACTTAAAGTTTTTTAATAAAAAAAATTTGAAAGCAGTGTTAAAGGAAAAAATGAGATAGATTCGGGTGTAGAAAACCAAGTTCTTCAAAAGGCAGGTGGTCTGCAAGAAATCCTAGGATTAAAAGAAGCACCAGAAGATAGAAGAAAGAGCTCCACCTTCAGTAATATTTTTCAGGATTATTGTAGCCATAGTGGCATGAGAAGAAGGCGTTTAGTAAGTGTTAGACAGTGTTTAGTAAGTTATACCACGTATATCTCATTACAGCACTGTCCCGTTGTCTTCTCTTACTAATTTTAAGATATCCTTGAGCCCAGAATGTCCTGTTTATCTCTAATTCCCCAGTGTCTAGCACAGTACCTGGCTTAACAATAAATGTTGATCTTCGAGACGACTGAATAAATAAAGGAATAAAGCAAGCAAGCAAACAAGAAACCTTCTGCATGTAGAACACGTTTATACTCTTCAAAGAGTGTTTTATCCAGGACTCAAAGTGTCTATTTGGGTTCATATTTGGGTAATCAGTAGCTCTGGCATGTTAAAGAAAAAAAACAACAACAAACTTTCCAGGAAAGAGTCCTCATTGTAGAAGCTCCAGTTACTTTTGGAAGTATTTAAAATTATAGTAAGTAAACTGATAGATGTAGGAAGTCCAGTTAGCCAAATGTAGGGCCCTTAAGAGAGACTTTAATTTTCACCCTTTGTGATGGAGGGCTTAGGAAGTGAGCGCTGATTAGATCAGATTAGCCCCTGGCTGTATGTACTGAAAAGCAGATGACAGGTTAACATAGATGGTGCCATGGTCCTTTCTAACCGGGTGTTAATTTCTTTTAGTTTCAACAGGTTAGTAATTCACATTATCATGATGCTATACCAGTTGGTACAGTGCTGCCACCTATGGGACAACAGTAGAATTTGTTCTAGTGTTGTAATGCGTGGATTTTTACATCATGCTTTAAAAAATGTAGAAAACCTGCCATCTAAATGAATTTTTCGATGAATTCTTCGGTAGGTTACTGATGACCTCTCAAATTGCTCTTTTGTAAAGATCTGATTTGGATTTGCCTTAACGAAAAGACAGGTGTATGGGAAAATGTGAATTAAAACATCTTACTATGCTTTTTGTTTTCTTATTAGAAGTTGTACAGGGACTTGGAATTGAGAATAATGAAACCATAATATTTTAAACCTGGAAGGTGCCCAAAGCGTTGTCCAGATTAGTACACTCAGATTAGCCCAGCATAAGGTTATTGTGAGGATGAAATATTAATGTGTTAAATATGCAAAAAGGACATGAAAGCTCTCTGAAAGTATACTGATTATTATCATTGTCATTATCATTAATTCTTCTACATTTCAAAGGGCTTTATGATAGTTTCAGACATTTCCCTGATTGCTTGTCACAGCTCACTAGAAGGTCATTATTTTTACCTCCTTATGTGCTGAGGAGGAGACGTTCTCGGTCAAAGTCCTGTTCTGCTGTTTTCATTGAGCTGGCATTTTCATAATATTCAGTCAGTCATTTCTTTGCAGGAATCTTTAAGCCATTTATGTATTTTATGAGTGTTCTTTAAAAGTTACAAAACTGTATAATTTTATAATTCATAGATCCATTTCACTGGACACTTTGAAGACCACTGGTTCTGAAAGCCTGGGGTAGCAGTTGGTTTCCATGGGTGTATTATTAGGGATTTTGAAAAGTTACAGGTGATGCAACTTTTTAAAACTTCAAAGTACATTTGTAATGGCAATGGAAACTAGAAAAAAAATTATCTCTAATCAGTGATTTTTGGAGATTGAGTTCTAGGGTGAAAAGGCTGGTCTCCACAGGGGTAACTTGTATTTTAAGTATCTTTAATTCACAGAACAGTTGTTCTGTGAATTAAGTGTAAGTTGAAAAGCGAGGGCATATGCAGTTTTTCTTTTTTTAAAAAAAAATCTCTTTTTAATAAACTGAAGTATAGTTTATTTACAATATTAGTTTCAGGTGTACAACAGTGATTGAGTAGTTTTATAAAATATACTCCATTTAAAGTTATTACAAGACAATAGTTGTATTTCTTTGTGCTGTGCAATATCTCCTTGTTGCTTATTTATTTTATACATAGTAGTTCGTGTTTCTCAACTCCCTACTCCTGTCTTGTCCCGCCCCGCTGCCCTCTCATTGGTAACCACTGGTTTTAAAACAGACTCTTGAAAAGTAGGCTTACATCTGACCTTCCATATGTGTCCCTTCTGTGGCACCACAGTTGTTTCTATTTAGTCAAAATTATAAAAAAAAATTTTTTTGTGGGTAGATAATTAAGTTTACTTATTTAATTAAAAAAAAAATGGAGGTACTGGGGATTGAACCCAGGACCTCATGCATGCTAAGCACGTGTTCTACTCTGAGCTATACCCTCCTCCCCAAATATTAATTAATGATTGTTATGAAAGACTTTTACTTCTAATTAGATATAATTATATACTGTATATTTACATAAAAAATACATATTTATACACCCAGACTTTTACTTAAAATCTTAATATAATTATGAAGTGCTTTATAAAAACTTTATTTTTGGTACAGAAACCTGTTTCTTCAGTCTGTCCATTTATTTGCTGAAACCAAAAATATAGTGGGCATTATTTGACATTTGTATGTAGTTTGGTCTCCAGTATGTTCTGTTTATTCCCTTGAAGAGTCAATGTAAAAATGATGTTTGTCATTTCTTCCTATGAGTTTTTAAAACAGAGTAATGAACTGAGAACATAATTAAATATGCATGTTCTGGGAGGAGGGTATAGCTCAAATGGTAGAGCACACGCTTAGCATGCACGAGGTCCCTGGGTTCAATCCCCAGTACCTCCTCTAAAATGAAATAAACCTAATTACCTCCCCCCTCAAACAATAAATAAGATAAATAGAATTTTAAAAAATACATGTTTTTACTATATAAATTATGGCATTTCTTTTCAGGAAGATCCGTGGAGCTTCATTTTGATAGAACTTTATAAGATACTTCTATTTTCTCTAGGTGGATGGTACTAGGCATTGCCATGGTACGTTTTTATATGGAAAAAGGAACACACAAAGGTTTATATAAAAGTATTCAGAAGACACTTAAGTTTTTCCAGACATTTGCCTTGCTTGAGGTAAGTTTTCAATGGTGGTGTTTTTCTATCACTTTACTATTTATTTGAACATATATCAGTTGAGCAAAATCAATTTTATTTTGGTGACTATTTACACCCTATGAATTCATTTAAAACCAGTGATGACAGGAATTGATTTTATGTTGTCTGCTATTGACATGAGCTTTTTATTTTTTTGTTTGCTTGCAGATAGTCCACTGTTTAATTGGTGAGTTTTTGATTTAACTTTCATTTTTGGCATAGATCGCATTTAGGGACAGTGGTTGACTTGTTTTTCTCTTTAAGGAATTGTACCTACTTCTGTGCTTGTGGCTGGGGTCCAAGTGAGTTCAAGAATCTTTATGGTGTGGCTCGTCACTCACAGTATAAAACCAGTAAGTGACTCAGCATGTTCTCTGCTTGAACCTGTAAGAGAGCTTTCTTATTAGCAGGAATCCCAAATGTTAACCTTGCTGTATTTCAGGAAGCAGAACCCTTGGCCAAAGGATTGGGTTTGGATTTAAAGAGTGATTGTACATTGACTTCAGTGCGTTTTGTAGAACGACGTTGAAACACAAGCGAGACATTGGCATTTTTAGATCCATAATAATCCACTCTCCTATTGGGTTTTCCAATTTTTTTTTTACATTTTTTTGTATTGATTTATAGTCATTTTACAATGTTGTCAAAGGGCTTTCCAATTTTTAAAATTAATGTTCCTAATCCTGACAAATAGTGAACTGAAAATTTTGTGTTGACATTATGTGAATTCTCTTTGGTTATGTAACTGAAGTTGTCAGTATAAACAATTGATTTTTCCTCATTTAGCACTGTGAGGCATACAGAGTTCATGTAGTTTTGCCAATCTGAACAAATGGAACAGACTGAATTCAAAGTTAGAAGGGTTAAGGAGCTTAGAGAAAAATAAGCTGGTTATTTATTGAGGCATGACAGGAGACAGACCTGGGTCTAATTAGTGGCTTAAGCCCTTTTAGCCAAACAAATGCCGTGCTTAACCATGTCAAGCCACTGGGCCTTTTAAACCCATGATGGAAATATTTCCCACGTGGGCCCTTCTGACCTTCTGGACAGCCTCTGGAGTCTCCTGTCCACTTGAGGACAGCTCTCTGGCCTCCTTTTCATTCCTCAGATGCCTTTCTTGTCCTCCCTGCTCGGGGCGATACCTACCCTCCCTTCCATTGCCTACTGGACTCACTGGCCTCCTGTCTGTGTGGGGACAGATGGCTGACCTTCTGCCCTCTTCCTGCTCCACACCTCAGCCCTCTTGACTAGGCCCTTTCACTCAACTTACTCGAGCCACCTGGTCCCTAACCGGTGCCTGCCGTATGGATAGCAGTGAGCACCTGCCCCGTGGGGAGCCAGACTCTGGATTCAGATCCCCTGTCGTTTAAAAGCAGGAGCCCTAGTGGGGAGGGTACAGCTCAGTGGTAGAGCGCATGCTTAGCATGTACAAGGTCCTGGGTTCAATCAAATAAATAGGTAAACCTAACAACCTCCCCTGCAAAAAAATTAAAAAATAAAATAAAAACATTAGCCCAACATTAGCAGAGAAATAAAATAAAAGAGACACTGTTCCAGACAGTGAATGGGTGTCATAGGTGGGCCAGTCCCACAAACAGTCTGAAGTCTGAGGAGGAAGAAGGACAAGACCGAGGGCCGGCAGTCACTAGTGAAAAGAATTCAAGGGACGCTAAAGGGTGGCTTTTCCCCAAGAGAAAACAAAAAGTTCCAACTGCTCTCTTTTATCTTGCAGAAGATCCCTGCCTTAATATCGCTATTTAATTCTCTCCAACAGTGATTTCCCATTGGCACCTTTCTATCCCTCTTTAATTAATCCAACCTACATTTATTACATGCTTGCTGCATACCTGGCACTGTGCTTATTTCTGGATTTACAAAATGAATAAGGCAGCCTCAGCTGTCACATGTACTGACCATGGGGGAATAGGGGACAGCCCTACAGATGTTGAGTCATTCAACAAGTGTGGATCATGCACCCATCTGTGCCCGACACCATGCTGGGAATCTGGTTATTCATACTGTAAACATGGTTCCCGCCTCGTGGAGCCTGTAATTAGCAGAGAAGCTAAACAAGTTTTTGGCAGAAATAATTGTTCGATTATATTAGTGTTAGGGTTTGAAACGAGACCAGCGTGGATTGCAGTAACTGGGGGACTTGGCCTGACTTAGGGAGTGAAGAAAGGCTTCCCTGAGGAAGGAATGTATTCGCTGAGCACTGACAGAGATACAAGAGTTAGGCAGACACGTGGTCATAGAAATTGGCAAGTGCTGTAATATAGATATGAACAAAGGACTGTGAGAACAGCAGGTGACCAAGTGACTGCTCAGGGTGAGGGGAGGGGTTTGGGAAAAGGTTTCTAGGGGGTGTGATGTTTTAACTGGATATTAATAGATGAGAAAGGATTTTCTATGAGAAATATGAAGGGAGCTGCATTCTGATTAGAGGGACTGGCCTGTGTTAAGACACAAACATTCAGAGCATATTCTGGAAATAATACAAAGTTTAGTGTCACCAGAGGGAAAGAGGTGTGATGGGGGCTGGAGGCATGGGAGATGATAAGGTCCTGAGTTCAGACAGTGGTAACAGGGCCAGAGTGGGTGGCAGATTCAGGAGTTAGTGCTAAGGCCAGATGGGATGTGATTTGACAACTAAGAGTTGTCTAAGAATGGTCAAAGGGCAGACGGTTCCCATGCTGGATTTGAGGGGGTGATGGTGTCCTGGGGTGGCTGGGTTATGGGCTGGAGTCAAGGATGAGAGAGAGAAACCAGTAGAAATTTGACCATTCCTGTGCTTAGGGCATGTTAATTTCTTCTTTATTTTATATTTTTTATTGAAGTATAGTTTATTTACAATGTTGTGTTAGTTTCTGGTGTACAAACTACCATATATAAAATAAACAACAAGGACCTTCTATAAAGCACAGGGAACTTGTAATAACCTATAATGAAAAAGAATATGAAAAAGGGCATATTTTAGTGGCATGTTTATGAAGAAGTATGTAATGGTGACTGCATCACATTTTTTGTATTGCTCTAACACTTAACTTTCCATTATAATAAAAGGTACATAGTAAATAATAAAAATAAAATATCTTCATGGAGAAGGAAGTTGAAGGTTAAACGACACTGTGGATTTCTCTGTAATTCTGCAGATCCAGAATGAGGAGAGTGTGGTGCTTTTTCTGGTCGCGTGGACGGTGACAGAGATCACTCGCTATTCCTTCTACACATTCAGTCTTCTCAACCACCTGCCATACTTCATTAAATGGGCCAGGTGGCGATGTCTTGCAGTGTGGTTGCTCTCAGTCCTGTGCATGTGTGTTTTGTGTGCTGAGCTAACACAGAGAATTAAAATTTGCGTCTTAGCCCTGTCTTGCCAGGAGGCTGTTGTTTTGGATACTAGCAGTGTTATAACTTGCATTCTAAAGGCTTAATTTATTGACCAGAGAGGAGGCATATTAATATATATCTTGGGTGAAAACAATGGCAGACAAATGATCTTAGTGTTCTGAGATCACCTCTGAATCGATCATTGATTTTTCTTTGAAAGAAAAATGCACATTTTTGGAATCACATTAAATAAACCCTGTGCCAAAAATATGGCATTTTGTCTAATTGACATAAATTATTTTAATATCCAATCTGGTGTCCACAATTTTTAGTATCATGTATACAATGCCAACTTTTTTTACATGTATTAAGTGGTGGAGACATTTTAAAAAGTCATACTTAACTTGAAATTGTGTTATTTGGAATGAGGATAAAAAAATATATTTCTAGGGTTCTAAATATAACTTTTAAAGCAGCGATTTTTAAAACAGAAGGTGTTCCATCCTTTTTAAAGTTTGCATTCTTTGAGCAGCCGATATTTTGCAAAGGTTTTATAAAAACAAGGCTGCTCTTTGGAGAACAAATCACAAATCAGCCTAGATTTATTCATTCCATTCTCTATATTGTATTTATAGTAAAAAAAAAAAAACCCCAATAATAACAATAACATATGCTGTGTGCCTACTGCACACCTGAGCTACGGGTGTGAACACAACAGCATCTCTGTCCTCTCAAGATGGAGGAGACAGGGGGAGGGTATAGCTCAGTGGCAGAGTGCATGATTAGCATGCATGAGGTCCTGGGTTTGGTCCCCAGTACCGGTAAATGAATAAATAAATAAAAATAAACATAATCACCCCCACACACACAAAAAAAGGAGGAGACAAAAAAAATAAAACAACCAACAGATAGGAGAAATGCCAGGTGGTGAGAAGTACAATGAAACAGTTGCGTGAAGGGACGTCTATCCCATAAACATTTATCGTGTGTGTGTGTGTGTGTGTGTGTGTGTGTGTGTGTGAGACAGAGACCCACATAGGTAGGATAAAAGGGTTCAATAATATTTTTCATTCTTTAAATTTTTTGTTAAGCTACAAAAATAATACATTTTCATTGTTAAAAAAAAAAAACCTCAAAAAATATTCCAGAAGTATGTAGAATAAACACAGGAAATTCCTGTTTGTATTCCTACCTGATCCCCACTCCCTTCCCCAGGAGAGAAAAAGTTGCAAGTTTACTCATCCAGAATTTTTCTTCTTAACAAAAATGTGACCACACAGATGTGAGTTTTTAAAAACATGAGTAGGATGACATGATACTTGATTTTTGTTTTTATGTTGGGGCTCTTTTTTTAAAATCAGTGCAGGTATATTGAAACCCAGCTCTCATAACTTGTAATGCTGCATAATACTCCATAGCAGGCCTGACTCAGTTCTGTGTTGCTAGAGGCTAGAGGTTAGAGTATTCCCAATTTTCTAATTTTCTAATACTAATAAAATGCTGTTTTGTGATAGTAAAAACAATGCTATTTCTGTATTTGTTATTTTTTTTAAAACTCTGACATTTATATTAATACATAGCTAACTTATGAAGGTAATTCATAACTAGTATCTAGTGTTAGACTTGTGTTTGATCCACGTATCCTAAAAGCCTAAACTTTTTCTTAAGTAATTATTCCTTTTTTTATAACTCCTATATTATACATGTTCAGATATAGGTAAATTAGTATATATAAATAAACCAAAAAGAAGGAAAAAACCTTTTAAAATTTGAAAAAAACTTTAAAAACCTATATTCTCCCCTGCAAAGGATAATCACTGTTAATTATCCTATATTCTTTCAAACTGTTTTATATTCTCAAGCTGTTTTTTTAGACATTTGTGGCTTACGATTTTTATGTAATAAAATGCTTTAAAATTATAATTTGAGCTTAAGCATATTGTCTGCCATAAGAAGCTTGTCCTACCATATATAAGCATTTGGTTGGTTTTAGTTTTCTTGTACCTGGAAACTTAATCACTCAGAGCACTTGGGTCTTTCACAAGATTGGTGGTTTGGAATGTAGTTGGATTCTAACCCTAGAACGCATGTCAGTGTCATTTTACATTACCTAGTCTTTCAGACCTCTGGCATCTCCGAAAATACTAATTCATGATACAGTCTCTTTTATGTGCTGCATTTATAAAATTTGTGGAAGATAATGGTCTTTAATACTTTGCCTGCCTTTTAGAATGCATTTGCATGTCTTGAATTTCTGGAAAAGTTCAAAACTCTACCACTGCATGTTTAGATTTGCTGTTAGAAATTCTTTGTCACCTACCTTTATGTTAAAAATGTTACTAAAAAATCTTTCAGCTTTGAAATGGCATGTGTTGTTAACATAATACATCATATCAGTCAGAAGTATTCATGAGTAATTATATTTCATGTCAAAAATCTTAAAAATCTCAATGACCTCTATATATATTTACCAACCCTATTAAATAACCTCAGATAACATAAGAACTTATGTTCAAATGCTATTCTCAAACTAAACTTCACTTTAAAAATGGCTTCTTATTTATAAGTAGTTGCCCTACTGTGATGCTTTGAAAATATTTTGATTCTATTCATGTGTTAGAAGTGTCCCTAGAAAAGCCCACTGAATAGATAATTGTATATAGTTATGTTTTCATATGGGTTTCCATTTTAGTTTCAAAAAATGCGTTCTCTTCAAAAAATTTTCAGTGACAGGAATCTGTAAGGAAACATTTCTTTTTCTGAGTAGGTAGTTAAATCTCTCGTGCTGCATCAAAGCTTAGAAAGTTGGTGACATACAGCCTTTTTAAAGTGCAAATAAAGTCAAATAATGTATTACATGGTGCATATAATAAATTACATAATGGGAATATTTATCGTTCCCATTTCATTAAAAATAATCACCATCTTTTAGGCTTTAACCTAGTTTATTCTGAGTGATTTTTTTTTCTGATTAAAGAACAATCCTACAAAAACAAAAAATCAGAGAGTCACAAAGTTAAAAGAACACTTAATAAGTTTAAATGTTTTACTTGAGAAGGGAATATAAAATGTTCAGTTACGGAATTTTAAATTGAGCTGGGAAATCGAGTTTGGAAAAGATTGATTTAAATGATATAGAGATAACTAGACAAGACTGGTGAGGAAGCAGGTGCCAAACACAAAGCCAAGAGTGGGTACATAGGGACAGTAAGGGGGTCCTTCTCCTTTCTCTGCCAGTTAATCTATTTTGGCAGATAATTCTGCCCCCTCATCATCTCTTATCCTTACATATTCTTGGCGTATAGGAATACGGTGATTTTTAAGTTGTCTCCAGGCTCTGCCATCCTGACACATTGGACTTTTCTTTACAAATATGTCTTAATCACAACCAAATGATTAAATACAACACAGGTCGATTTGATTTCTTTCTTTTGCCACCAAAGTTTTGACCTTAATTTTCCGTGGTTACCATTATATAGTGACTGACTTGGAGAAAACTGATTTTCTTTGTTGGAGAACTGTGGCTGCCTTGGCTGGATGCTGGCGGCTCTCCTGCTGGACACCAGTACAGGCATCTGCAGTGTTCCCCTAACTGTAGGCGTCAGGGATGCCTGGCCCCCTCTGTTAGAGAATGATCCACAGTCCCAAATGAACACATTGTGATTGGATTTTGAGCAGAATTTTCTCAGCTCTCTCTCAAGCAAGCTAACTATTCCTTTGATGTGGGATTTTAGGAAACAGTCTGTCTTCCTTGTTTCATCATGAAAGCAGTTTTAGACAGATACCTTCATTAGTAGTTACTGATGCTTCAGGTGATTTTATCTGTTTTCTAAAATAGTCACTCTTTTAATTAGTAACCAGAAAGCATTTTCCAAATGGCTCCAAAGAACTAGCTTGTCAATTTCAAGATTTTGGTATAAAGTTAGGATCATAACTAGTCTTTTAAAGCACAGTGTTTAATCTACAGATGACTAGCTGCAGGGAGAAAAATCAGTGTGATCCCAGGTGTCAAAGAAGTTACCTTTACAATACCTTACAACACTTACATTTACTTTACAATATAATATGTTCATAATACTTGTATACTTTATAGTACTTAAACTGCATATACATTTTAAATGTACAGTTATTTCAGTCTGAAGTGAGTTGACTTCTTACTGTATTAAGATACTGCTGTTTAAAATGGAAACTGCTGTGAGAAAAAAGTGTGATAAATTAATAAGCAAAAGATTAAAGTAGAAGAAAAGTAACCTTCTTATGTGAAGTTATTGTAAGTAAATATATATAGGAAGGAGAATTTTTAAGTTTAAATATAGTAGCAAAAAAGGCATGATATAAAATCCAATAATTATTCTAGAAAATAATTGAGGTTTTTCTTTCTCCAGATACAATTTTTTTATCATCTTATACCCTGTCGGAGTTGTTGGTGAACTTCTTACGATACACGCTGCCTTACCCTATGTGAAGAAAACAGGAATGTTCTCAATAAGACTTCCTAATAAATACAATGTCTCCTTTGACTACTATTATTTTCTTCTTATAACCATGGCCTCTTATATACCATGTAAGTATGCGTTTATTAGTACTTTGATTTAGCACATGCTGTGAAAGCTTTTTGGAAGATGTTATAAAATGCTAAATTAATAAGCAAGGAGAAATAATGTCTTACAAGTACATCAGAACGTCTTTTTAATCCCACATTTATTCATAATTTGAAATAATTGAAGAGGGAGTTGTGAGAAAAAGGTAAGTTTTTGATGGCTTTCTCAAAATCATTTAAAATATGCTTAGTATAAAAAATATGCTTAGTATGATGTGTGTTTTTAAAGAGAAATCATGCATCAGTGAATGCTTTGCAAGTATTTAGAATTATGTATCTGCATGTAAGCATTTTACTCAGGAAAATCTGAGGTCATCTCTGTCTTCATTAAGCACATACTTGGAAAAATCATCTCAGAGTCTTTTTAACCTTATGTATGTTGCTCTATGTACTAGAAAATAGTGTAGAAGCTGCTTTTCTTAAAATATTTTGAGTAACAGCCCTTCACTCATTTCTCATCACCTTTCAATAGATGCAATGAATTGGTGAGGCTCTGTTCACTTCTCTTACATACTGATAGTGGTATGTTTGTAGGTCACATTCTGACAATCTCTAGCAGGAAATGTGACGATAAAGCCAGGCTGTTGTCCTTCTCACTAAAATGAGAGACTCTGAGGTCAGTGGGGAGAAAAGGGAAATGAGAGACTTTAAGAGAATCTGAAATTGACACTGACACTATATAAAATATTTCAATTCAAGGGGATGAGCGTAAAATTTGGCCGCTTCCTTGAGGACTCCAACTTTAAGTCTTTCTACACCCAGAGATGGTCACAGAGGGTCTTTATTCCCTCATCCTCTCCCGTCTCAGCCCGACTCTGTCATCCGATTGTCCGGCAGAGCCAGTTCAGGAGGGCTCAGGGGTGGGTTACCTGCAACACTCGTTTCACCCCCGATTCTCCCCATGTCTAGTGAGTGAATGCAGCATGCCTTGAGCAGAGCCTCACCTGGCTTCAGTGTCGTCATGGTTACAGGTTCAGCTATTGGTTCCCCCCCATCCTCACAATCACTGTAGCATCACCATGGAAACATGGGGCCCAACAGATCCCAGTTTGACACCATCAAACCTATACTTCTGATTGCATGTGTGCAGGTCTCCTGGAAAAGTTAGACTCCAGCAACTTCTCATTTGACCAGGTTGTCAGTTACCCGAGAGCCCCATTTGCTGGAGGGTTAGTCAGCCCGGGCGGTGTTTTCCAGCTGTTTATCAGTATTAGTAGTAATAACAACTGACTTGACTTTGCTTATTAAGCCCTTTGCTAATTACGAGTATAAAAGTACCTTCGAGTGCTTATTTTCGTGCTCAGAAAAATGCTCTTAGCCATTATTTATCCATAAGGACATTATAGATTAGAGGTTAAGTGAATTGCTTAAAAATCATCCAGTTAATAAAAAAGGCCAGGATTTGAACTCAAGCCCATGCTTCTACTGAACTACACGAACATTAACTGTAGTTAATATAGTAAGACTAATTAACTGTAGTTAATTTGTCATAACTACTGCAAGAAGTATTTGCAATAATTAAATCAGTTGGCTTTGAGCGTGTATGACCTGGATATATTTAGGCCTCTTGATATCATATGGTGGTTACATTTATCAAGATGGGTAATAAACACCTCCCTAAGTAAAAATAAAATCTTTTGTGCATTTTAGCTCCATTTGAGCTAAGTTCTAAAGTAGTTATCCACCGTTGCCTAAGCAAAATATTCAAAGCTGGTTTTGTCATTAGGTTCATTGGTTTTGATGAGTCTGTTCATCATTTTGAGAGCTATTTCTACATTTGTATTGTTTGTAGCTGATGTTAATTTGTTCATCCACCTACGTTTACCCTATAATTTAAAGTACTGGTTCAAATTGGGTCAAAATAATTCTCCAAATTTGACAGAGCAGGTGACCATTCATCTAACTGACCTAATTAATAGGCATTTATGTGTTTGTATGTAACAGACTACCCTTATGCCCAGCCAAGAGGGTCTTCTGCTCTGGGCCACATTTTAGAGGGCGCCATTCCAGCTCTCTGCTGATAACCGCCCCCCCAACAGGACCCCCTTCCTTCTAAATCACATTCTGGAACGTGGGATCACGGAATTGGCTATCCATACAGTGCTGAGCACCCATCTGGGGACTGCATAGGTCTGTTCTGAGGGTTAGCTGTGTCAATGGTGTACACATCCCTGAGATCAGGGGTAGCCAAGGGGCAGCTGGTTGTTAAGGAGGATGGATGAAGCTGGATTACGTGGGCTCGGATATCCACACAACTGTTCATGAGACCCTTCCTGGTACAGGACGGCCGATAAAACAGAAGGGGGCCGGGGGGCAGCTTTTCTTCTGCTGGAGTGTACTGGCATGATATTTCAGAGAGAGAATTCTAAATTCAGACATGCCCTTCCAGGTCATTATGAAGGTATATTTATCATGATATTTTAAGTTTGCTTTAAATATAAACCTAACAGTTTATGGCATTAAAAGATGTCAGTATATGGTGTGCGGGTCTTGAGTCGTACTCTCAGAGTGAGCCCTGTAAATATAGGGGAGGTAGCAGTGGTACTTGGTGGGCCTGCTCTCAGAGTTTGCCTTGTTGAAGAGGTTTTTAAGTAGAAAACATTTCCAACAATAGCTTATCTTTCTTTGTTTCCTTCTTTCCCATTAAGTGTTTCCACAACTCTACTTTCATATGTTACGTCAGAGAAGAAAGGTGCTTCTTGGAGAGGTGATTGTCGAAAAGGATGATTAAGTGATCCCTACGAACAAGGTGCTTTTTCCAGAACAGCCAGGATTACTTGAGTCCAAATTTTAATAACAAGAATAAACAACTTCATGAAATAGTATGGATTGTATAATTTCTTGAAATATAACTCAAGACACATGGTGTTTGCCAGTACCTGTCTTCATACTGTGTCAGGTCCATTTTCTACAGGAACTATGCAAGTATTTACCAACTGCTGGGTAGGTGGTGATCAGTAAGAAATTAATTGGGTGTATTACCTGGGGGAAAAAAAAACAAACTTTTGCTAGGCTTTTAGTTTTTTTAGTTTTACTAAATTTTTTTGCAACATATGTTCAAAGCTTTTTAAATCAGTAGTTAGAAATTAGTTTAATGATTTACCATTATGATACCTGCCAAGTGATACTTATGTGATATTTATAAATACAGAATTATAATAATTTGTTAATAATGTATTGGTCTTTCTTAGCCAAGGATTTATTTCTCTCAAGTTGTAAGGCAGAATTTTTTATGAATGATGATTTTTGGAAACATGATGTGGTCAGTCTTTTCAACTGGAAGGATTTTAAGGGATTCGAAAGAATGTAAGGATGTACTTGGCCTCACTTGTGAAAAAAAAAAAATTGGGTCTGATGGTAACATTGGGTTTGTTACACTCAAGACTCTGGCTGAAAAAGGCCACTTTATACTGTGGAATCATCTAATGAAAATCATCTTATGATAACCCCTTTGTAGTACTTAAGTAATAGAAAGTTTTGGTATGATCTGAAATAGACATGTTTTATTCTGAATTCCGTTGAACAGGAAAAAGTCTTATAATAATGCTTCTGTCCACATGTTTAATAGAAAGATACACTGAAGATACCCTGATAGTGCTTTTAATTCTTTAAATACGTCCTTTACAGATTCCCCTCACCCCCTACTGAGGTCTGCTGCTTTACTGGCCTGGTTTAGAGAGAATATTAAATAGGCGAATTTGAAAGACAAGGAACTTCTATGCCTGCCATAAATATGTAGGTGTAATTTTGGCTTAAAGTGTTCTGTATCTGTATTTGCATTTACAATCAATGTGTAACATCACACTTTTCAAAATTACTTCTCTTGTATTACCACCTTTTCAAATTATTTCATGTGGAGATTCACAGTTCAGAATAGTTTTGCAAACTTACATTTTAGATAACTTGATTTTAAAAGGTGCTATTTCTTTTATTACATTACATCTTAACATTTCCTCTGCAGCTGAATGCTTTAACAAGCAACATGTATTATATTACTAATTCTCAAAGATGCTGGTTTTCATTCTGCACTTACATGCCTTGATCTGTCTTCATCTTGAGTTTTTATACAGAAGAAATTTTCAGGGAATGTTCCTATTTGCTAACATAGTATAAGAAGTTTGCATGTCTGTTACGTGCCTGTCTTATGAAAGCTATTTTAAATCCTCTTCCTGCAACTTGCATTAATTCAACTTGTGTTCCCTACCAGCAGCTGTAATACTTTTTTTTTTTTTCTGAAGTTGTGGAATATCCTGAAATAGGAATTGTGATCAACTTTAATAAAAGTGAAAATGTATCAAACTCATCAGTGACTATGTTAATATACTCCAAGTATGCCTAAACTTTAGATTTAGTGTATCTTCAGTATCTTTTATTTCAACTAATTCTCAACCATCTTTTGTGTAGAAAATAAAGTGCTTAAATGGTAGTTTGACTTTAAAAAGAGGAAGTATTTGAAAGTCCTTTGCACTTGTCTTCTGTGGCTGCATTGTCTTTTGAGTGTCTCCCAAAGTCACCATAATGTTCCTTTTAGTAGGTAAGTCAGGCTTGAGTCAAATAGACCTAGAATTCAATCCTGAAGATTTTGGATTTCAAAAATGTATATCAAGAAATTTTGATACGAGCAACTTCCTGTTGGACTTGACATTCCTTACAGTTCTGGCTTTAAATTTTTCATAGCTTTATAGCTTGATACATCAAGCTATATTGTATTGTGTGTCATACTATATGTATAATATGTCTTTTTAGAAACTTTTCATGGTCTTAATTTGATATTAATACACAACATCCTTGATAGTTATAACTTAAATGGAAAAAAATGCCAAAATAAATATTAAAAGTCATTTTTCACCAAAGGCTTCTGGTACTTGACATCTATAGAATCTCAGAAGTGTTATGCTCGCATCTTCGGATTTTTAAGCATCTAGTTATTATACCACTACATCCTGGTTTCTGATGATCTTTTGCAAAAGTGACACAGAATAGTACAACCCCTTCCCTTCTTCCCTGACCTTCCAAAATATTTGTGCCTACTGTGAGCCAGGTACTGTTGTGGGGAATTAGCAGTTTCCTCCTGCCACACCTCTCTCTTCAACCTACATAGTAAACCTCTGACAAAATTACTAGATCGGTTAGGAAATCATTTTGCAAAATAATGATTTGTGCTTTAACAAAATTTAGGGCATTGGTAATCTGATGTAGCAGGATTCTTTGTTACTTACATGTGTTAAGTGTCTCAGAACACCACTAAAGAGGCAACATTCTGATTTAAAATTACTTTTGAACAAAATCAGTTATAGATATGAAACATGTTACTAAGGCACAATGCTGAAGGAAAAAGAACTCTTAAGAAGCAACATTTGAATGTGTAAAATGTAGAGGTATTTTCCATTAAACATATATGTAGATCTGGAATATACATATAATTGACAAAATAAGTGTAAGAACAACACGGTTTTGTAATTTCTACTATGAAGACATCAACTGGAACTGAAAATTCAATTTGTTTAAATTTTTGAAACATCTGATACAGATATTAATCACTCCTCTAGGCTTGAAGTTCAAAAATACATTCTAAAAATTTCAGATTTTTTTTCTAGCGGCCCTGTTCCAGCTTTTAAAAATATATTTATCATTTTTTTTTGTTTTGATAGAATTTCAAACTTACAAGTTGCAAGAAGACTTACTAAGAAGTCTTCACTTGAATTCCCCACTTGTTAACATTTTGCCCTTTTGCTGTAGTAATCTCTGTTCATAATATTTTGTGAACCATTTGAGAGTGAATTGGAAACATTAGCCCCTCGTTACTTCAGTGTATGTTTCCTAACAACAAGGATATTTCTCTTACATAGCCACAGGGCAGTGACCCAAATCAAGAAATTAACACTGACAGAATATCTAAACTACAGACCTTATTCAAACCTCATCAGCATGGATGTTCAGAACACGTACGTTCTGGATCAAGATTCAGTTCAGCTTCGGGCATTTCATTTAGTTGTCATCTCTTTTTGTCTGGAGTGATTGCTTGATTTTTTTGTTTGTCTCATGATTTTAACATTTTCAACAGTCAAGAACAGCTATTTTGTGGAAAGTCTCTCAATTTAGGTTTGTTTGAAGTTTCCTTATGATTAGATTTAATTTATGCTCTCTCCTGTAGGAATATTGATTTGTTCCATTTACTGGTGTTTTAGGAGTTTTGTTTTTTAATATTTTGGTTTCAGAATAACACATAGGCCTTTTGGTCTTAATTCATTGGAGTTTGGCTTTGAAATGAGGCACCAGGATTTTTTTTTTTCCCACATGATTAATATGTCTTGTTCTGATACATGAAGATTGATGTCTTTTTAAGGGCTTAAAAAGTACTAAATTATTTTTATACACACAATTTCCAGGCATATTGTTAGCCTGTTGACTTTTATGCCCCTAGACTGTAAAACTCTGTGATTATTAATATACTTTGATTCTGCTTTAAAAATGTTTAACTACAGCATCCTGGTCTACCTAATTGTACGTTCTCACCATGTCATTCTGCTCCACTGAAATGGTACATAATGCAGGATTGAGGGTGCTCCCAAAATACATTTTATTTCCTACTTATGATACTGCCTTGCCCCAGTATTTTAAAATGCAGTGCGTTTAATTTGAAAATTAAAATTACTTTTTTTTTCATTTAGCAAAGTGTTTTATTCAAAAGCTTCTCAGTACCATCTAGTTGTCAGAAAGAACAGATATCCCCTTTTCATGCCCACCCAACTCCCAATTCCAGAGGCAGAACTTAAACCATTTGGCGAGAGTTCCCCCTAATGATTATAATTCAGATCATGATAAGGTTTGGGCTGTTCTCTCACCCACTTCCTCTAAGCCTCTGCCTAATTCTGACTCAGGTAGAGCTGTGTTCCCCCGCAGTTCAGAACAACAGGAAGGAATCATGTCAGTGTTGATCAACCTCCCATTCCTGGGCTATTAGAGGCACATAAAATTACCTTGAAAAAACTGAATTCAGTGACTGCCATCTAGGCGGGACAGTGATACTGTCAGGCAGCATGCAGTTCTGAGAGCTCGAATATTAAGGCACCCTCCCCCCACTCTACTCTAGGACCAAGGAGCACTAGGGCATTTTCTCTCCACACACCTCGATTGCTCATCCTCTCCTGCCACATAAAAACAGACACAGAACCAAACCTTTTTGACAGAATTAAGACAGTTACGTCTGATTAAAATGCTAAGAGATCCTGAGCTGCTGGAGATGAGGAGAGTAGATAGTATGACCTGATCTTTCCCTTTTTCCTTTAAGAATATTTTGTTTCAGCATAAAGCACACTTCCCCAAAGGGGTTCCTGGAAGAGAAATCCAGGGGTCTGACTGTGTGGGAACACACAGTCACCTGGGTAACTTTGGCTTCAGGCCTGGATCTGTCCTTTGTAGCTACTTCAGGTCCCACGGGAGGAGGAAAGGCTGGGGGCAGAGTCACTCAGCCAAAGCACCCATGGGGTCCCAGGCTGGCAGGATGATGGGCTCCTGCTCTAGCATGGCCAGCACCTCTCCAGGGACATGCTTCTTGTCCACCACCACCTCGTAAACATAGTCACAGAACCACTCCTCTGTCATGCACAGGTAACCTTTATGGCCATGGTCTTCACCCCATGAATTTTCTACTCTCCATTTCAGGAAACTACCAGCCTGATCATCCTTCTCTGAGACAGCAGTGAAGGTCATGGCGTGGGTCATGAGTGACTCACCAAAAGTCAACCTCTCAGCTTTATTCATGTTCTTCATGGAGACACCAAACACTAACTCATGGTCATAGGCATTCATGTCACTGAGGCCCAGCTTGCTATTGAAGTGTTTTCCAACATCACAGCCAAACCACACAGCCTCTCCATCTTTGATGGAGGCAGCAACCATCATTTTCAAGAAGTCAATGGGTTGGTTGTTATATAGAGTTTTTCTCCCTCCAACCATATTGCTTAAGTAGTCCACTGTGTAAAGTTTGTTGTACTTGTGCTGGGCCGAGGGTCATTCACTTAACAAATCTTATCTTCCATGTTGAAGAGTGGCTTGACATGTTCCCTGTAAAACTGCAAGGGTGTTAGGGGGCCCATCTTCTGATAGTTTTTATCCTTGTCTCGATACTGCCAGGTGAACGTCTCTGGTGGACTACCCAAACAGATGCACACCACTCTGAATATCTCCTCCATCATGACGTCCTGTGTGGCTGAGATCTCTCCTTTGGTTGCTCCACTGTGTACCAGGTTCTGTAGTCATATACAGAATTCTCTCATCTTGTGATTCAGATTATCATTCATCCTTCTGGTTGCCTCTGTTGTGTAAGATTCAGGGAAGCATTTCTTAGGGACACCACCATATTTTTCAACAATATTGACAAGCATATCCCATTGGCCACCATCATTTGCAGGATTTGTAAGCAAATACTGCACCAGCCTACCATCCTCAGGCTCCTTTTTCTGGGCTGTGTCCACAAAGGCGTTTAAGAAGAAGTAACAGTGTTCAACCTTGCCCCAGAAAAAGAGGTAAGACTGACTAAACTCAAATTCCTCAATATTTAATTTTCTCATGAAAGGACGTCTCATAACATTCAGACAAAGAAAAGACCCAGCATCTCCCTGAGCTATTCTGGCTGGTGACTGGCTTGCCTTCCTGATGCACAGCGTGCATCACATGCTGAGCACCCTGGGCCGTGGCCCTCTTCAGGCAGATGCCCAGCAGGGCGTGGGTGGTGCCGACATTCCGAGCCAGGACGAACTGGGGGTCAGAATTCAATTTCTGAAGCAGAGCAACTACCTTCTCCGTATTCAGCCCCCCGTAGATCATGGTGCCCACGCTGCCCGGGTTGGAGGACGGTCGTTTTCGGGGTTCTCAGGCCCGACCCGCCTCTCGCACCCTGAGCGCCGGAAAGAGGAAACCGGCTCGGTGGCGGCGGAGGGATGAGGCCGAGGGAAACGCGTCCGCGGAGGGACCTAAAATTATTCTTAAATCTACTTAACACTTTGTGGGTTTTTGTTTTTGTTTTTGTTTTTGTTTTTGTTTTTGTTTTGCTTTTAAGATGAGGACTGTACCAAATGGGTTTCAGACCACAGCTTTCAGAAGAGTGATCATAGACCCCAGACTCCCTACCTTAGAGATTTTGCATCAGTGGCTGTGGGGTTAAGAAATCTGCATTTTTAGCAAGCTGCTGGGTAGTATGAAGCAGTTTAGTCCAGCTCCCTTTTGAGAAACACTGCAATAGAGAAATCCCAAGGGGTGGATGGAGATGATTTATAAATGCCCTATGCCATTTACTTAATATAACTGAAAAAGTCAGCATTGCTATGTTATTCTATTGTTTCTAGCCAAAGTGGACACCATAGTTTTAAGTTTATGCAAACAAAAAACCTTGATATTTGCATAGTGTGAAGTAGGAAGACATTTTGTATGTTTTTTTAAAGCATATTTTCTAGCCATGCAGTTATCTGTCTATTCCCTCAAGTAGTATAGAGCGTAAGACAGAGAACAGAGGTAAAATCCAGAGTAATAGTTTTTTTGGTTGTACTGAATTTAATGATATGAAATAAATAGACATCATTACAGTTAGAAACCATGGTAAAAGTTTAGTAGCGTTGTTAATTGAACAGAGCTAGTCTTTTTTTTTTTTTTTTTTTTTTTTTTTTTTGTAAATAAGCCAGACACACACATGCGCACGCATCTTGGAAAGGAATATATTAAAGATGGTGAAAAACATGTGTGCTCCTGTTTTTGAGAAATACACACAGCAGAAAATAATTATAATTTGCCTGAGTGATTTATAATTTAATCATCAGTTGGCTAAAATAGGTTTGTGGCTAAATTAATATGTCCAGAAGCTAGTTTTATTGGGTATACTTTGAATTTTATTAAAACTTTTATGACAGAAATTAATCTTAAGAACTGAGGAAATCGAAAGATTAATTTACATTAAATGTACTCAAGAAGAAAAAAATGACTCAACCAGTTTTCAGCTGGAAGAATGTTGATTTTTGAGCATCAAATAATTTTTTTCAAAGCTACTGCTTTATTTGTGTCTTGTATGCATAAGCATTTGCTCTAAAATCTGGTATTGCTTTTTTGTTTCAGCTCCAAAAGCAACATATATGAGATAATTTATATAGACACTGATTTTGTAGCATTAAAAATGTGTAAGTTTTTTAAGGAAAACTAAAATTCCAGAAAGTTCAGAACTTGAGGATAATTTCTTTTTGCAAAGAAATACTTATGCAAATACTGCATGTGATAGGTGGTATGATCTAACTATGTGCTAGGTAGCAAAGTCAGATACGAGCAGAGCTAGCAAAAAAAAAACAGGCCTTTAAAAACAGTTTTGCAAAAATGCTGGTTACTTTACAGGTTGTACATATTCATAGTTAAGAAGTTTTTGGCCCTGAAAAATTACTAATGATGTGCTTATGGAATTACCTGCTTTCTGTAAATGCATTCAGATAGTTTTGGAAAAAAATGTTTTTAAATATTCCCTATGAATTAACTTTAGTTGTATAGATACTTTGGAAACATTCACTGGGTGTGCTCATTTTTAAATGTGTTTTGTTGAGTAAGCATTAGGAAGGAGAAAAGAAGTTGTTACAACATTTATTTTAAGCTTTGGTGGAATTAAGGCTGGGTTGTTTTAGTACTAATTCTAGTTTTCTAGCGAATGAAATGGATTAAAGCTATAAATGTTTTTTTAGGAGGAAAGTGTACATAGATTTATTTCTTGATAAATACTAACAAAATTATAAACAGTGCCTTTGAGTATTACTATTAGATTCTGATGACAGGTATTTTTAAATTCTCTCATCAGTCACATTCAGTGGTGGAATGATGACACGTGTAATGGTTAAGAACTGGAGCCTGGGAAGGAAACCGGTCTAGATTTAGGGAAAACTACTTAATTTTCTTAAGCTTCTGAGTCCTCATCCATAAACTGGGGTAGGAAGTTGTCTGAATTGCAAATGAGATAACATCTATAACTAGCACAGAGCTTGGCAAATATAAATGCTCAATAAATGTTAGTTGGTATTGCTGACAGTTTGCTCTCAATGGTTTTATAATAACTATGTTGTACTGGGTGAAATTTCTGAAGTCGTACCAAACCCACTTATTTCTGGGATAGAGTTTAATGTCACTGTCCCAGAATTGTCTTGGGTAAAATTTTCTTTTCCTATATTTTTTCCATTTTTTTCTGATTTGGAAGATTGTTTATATGTAGTTATTTTTCTTATCTTGAATTAGAAGTAGGGGGCTGTCATTTCATTTAATAGTAGGACAGTAGGAAGGAGCTACCTAGACATTGATCTCTTTTAGAGTATGTGTGGTATCTTGATGGCTGGGTCTTTTGATCGTGAATATTTCAAATAAAGCAGAAGCTGTAATGATTTATTTTCCAGCCTGGCCACCTGGCAGGGAAGGAGGGTGGGGCTCTGATTCACTGAGGGGATGTGACCACTGTCTTCACAACAGAAGATATTTTTAGAGAATTCTGCATTAGGATAATATTAATAATTTGTATGTACAGTGTTAATGGAAGAATATGAAAATTTTATAGGTTCCTCAAATGAAGAGTTCCTTAATCAGAATATGATGAAATAATTTTGTTCAGAAATGCCTCATCAATCAGCCATTATTTGCAATAAGAGGATTGCCCAAAAACCTTAAGCTCATCTTAAGTCCCCATTTTAAAAAATTAGATATAAATCTCTGACTTCCTAAATGGTGTGCAAAATCTAGATTATAAATTATCTTCTCTCATTTCTAATCTGAAAAGCCCAGATGACCTAATTGGTTAGAGTTGACCGAAGTCATATGGCCCAGCTGTTCCGGTTTCAGATGAATCAAGTTTACTGGTTTTAGAGAGAACATGGCAGCTTCCGTTGGCTGTTTCAGAAAGGTCAGAATTCAAACAACACAGAATGACCTAAGATAAAAAAGTCTTAGCTTTCTCTTTACTCTTCCCCTTTGTTCCGATAACGTCAGGCATTAATAAGAGTTTGGTATCTTTTTAGATCCTTAGATCCTTATAAACACACATTTATTCTTTCTCTTCCCCTTTACACACACACACACACACACACACACACATCGTTCCATAAATGGAAATAGTCTATACATTTTGTATGATTTTGCTCACATGTCTTGGTGATTCATGTGTGTACCCACATAATAGGTGCATGCTATTTCTTAATATGTCTTTCTCCACTGATGGACATTTTTGTTTGCAATTTATAATCGTAGGTACTCAAAAATAACAGATGGTAATGATGATCATAGTAATATCAATATGTAACACATTGGAATTTATTGTGTACCAGGCCATGTGTTAATTTATCTCATTTAAAAATAACAACCACATGAGTTATTCATATTATAATAAATATTTCAATAATGAAGGATCAGTCTCCGAGAAGTGAAGTAACAGCGCCTTTGTGCCTTTGTACAGATGTATACGTGCAAGAGAGACTTCTAGGTGTAAACTTGTTAGGTTAAAGAGAACACTCACTTTAAATTCTGGTAAATACTACTAAATTGTGTCCCCAAAGAGCTGTAACTCAGTTTAATCCCAGCAGCAAGGCATGGAAGCACCTGTTTACTCGCAGTCTTACTTTTGTAAAATCTTTGTCTATAAATCTTTTACTTTTTTCCCATTTATGTTTACCTGATTAATTACATTGAACATGTTTTCAGGTATTTGTTGGTTATTTGTGTTTTTCTGTGAGTGGTCCTTTCATATGGCTTGCCTACAGTGCTGTTGAGCTATTAGTCATTTTTATTAAATTGGAAATGCAAATGTATATTATTTATGTGTATTATTTGTACATATGTTCCTTTCCATAACATGCGTATATTTAGCTTGTTTGTGATGGCTTTTGTCTTATAGGAGACAAATTTTTACGTACAAAATCTGCCAATTTTTCCCTTTGATTATATGTTTTGCTTTAAAGACTTAGACACCTCAAAATCTTAAGTACACTTTCTTTTATTTTCTTATTCTTCTGTGGCTCATATAACTTATTTGACATTTTGACTTATGGTGTAAGGTTGGGTAAGAATCTAATTTTTCTTTTACCTGCATGAATCTCAAATTATTCTAACAGGATTTATTGAACAAGACCTTCCTTCCTCTCACCATAGAGGAATACTGCCTGTGATATAATTCAGGGAACTGTTCATTTCAGCGTTACTTGAATATACTATTATGAGACAAAAGAGAAGACCCTTGCACTTGTCACATGTGGAGGTGATTTGTGTGTTTCAATTTCCAGTCTTTCCTCTATTTTTGTCTCTGTGTCTCTTCAAGCACAAGCGTGAATCTGCTTTCAATATGAAATGGAATTTTTTTTTTTTTTTTTTTGGCGGAGGTATGGTTTGTGTCTCAGCTATCACTAGGGGTGCTACTGGCTAGAAATGCCTGCGGCGCTCACCTGGGCCCAGACTACCTCTAGGGGCCCTGCCGACACTTCACAGACTGGAGCCAGTCTTGTGATGTCATGGCTGGTCCAGCCCTTGTGATTCTTGTTAGGATTATAAGGCACACCTCAGCAACTACCATCAGGGAACTTTGGAAAATCAAGGTTTATGACTCCAGGGTCCTGGAGAGTACCTGGACACGCCCCATGGGCACACAACAAGGTCATAGGCAGACAGCACGAACTTGAGGTTCTGCTTTTCTGGGGTTGAGGATGGGCTATCTAGGGTTTCTTGAACTTTTTATTGGTGAATTTAAAATGTGTAAGAGCCAGGAATTAAAGCACAGAAAGGGAAAAGCAGGGTCACTCAGGACTTTGGAAAAGTGGGGCTTTATGGAGGAGGGCCTGACTCTATCCAGTTGTGTATGTGGCAATATGTTTATTTGAGATAGATGTCTTTGAAATAGATGCTTCAGCAACCAAAAGCTTAATATCAGGCACTTATGTTACAATAAAAAAAAAAAAAAAGCTTTGCACTACAAGATGAAATAGGAAGAATCCATTATGGTCTACTTGTGGGTTATTTTTTCTCCTTGGAAGGTCAGGCTTCAGTGAGAAACGGTGTTTTGGGGGCCACTTGTGAATCTAGAGAGGAAAGAGCTACCTATATTCTAAAATCTCTTACCTTTTTGTGAGTGGTCAGGAAATTCTTTTGTGGGACACACAGCATCTTAATCTAGAGCTAGCCATATGGTAGAAGTTTTTTTTTTTTTTTTTAAAGAATATGATTTTAAAATGAAGCTCCCTATGTATAAAAGTCCCCAAGATGTATTGCTAATGTGGGAAATAGCAAAGGGGTGAACTCATGTGTATAAGATGAATGTTTTGTTTAAAAAGTGGGAAGAGAAGAAACCTAATGTATACTTGTGTGAATATACAGAAATTCCAGACTGCTATCTAACAAAATAAGGATGTGTTTTACCCACTGGGGACAGAGATGGGAGTGGAATTGGCCAGGTGTGGAACAAAACAGGAGACTTATCGTTGGTGACAATTCTAAACTTTCTGTTTGTGAACCATGTAAAAATATTAACTATTACATATATACATATATATATATTTTTTTTTAAGAGGGAGTGGTCAGTAATCAAATACAGCAAGGGTTTCAGTAAGGCGAGAATGGTGTCTATCATGTTTCCCAGTGATTTGCGACATTATGACTTTGACCAGAACAGATTTGGGAAAGAGTTAGTGGCCAAAGCAGGACTGTATGTAGTGGATTGAAATGTGGTTGGGAAGTATTTTTATTATATGTTACTGAGTTAAGAAACCACCCCAAAACTTAGGGGCTCAAAACAACAGTCATTTTACTCCCCCACCAGCCTGAGTTGACTGGGCTCAGCTGGGTGGTTTCTTTGCTTCATGAAGTCTCGGCTGAGGCTGTACCACCTGGGGACTCAGCTGGGTTAGAGCATCCACAGTGACTCACAGGTGGCTGGTGTTTGATGCTGGCTGTCACCCAGAAGCTGAACTGGGGCCCTCACCTGGCTTTCCTGGGCATGGACTTTCTGTCTGATCTTGGCTTCTCCAGTGTAGCTGGGTTCAGGGAGGAAGGAAGTCCCCAGAGGAAGGAGGAGAAGCTGTCCTCATGAAAGACCCAGAACTGGTCCAGTGGTCCAGCACCACTTGCTGGAGAACAGCATTCTGTTATTCAGGCAGACCCAAGACGAGCCCAGACTCAAAGGAAGGGGACGTGAAGCCGCCTTCTAATGGGGAGAGTGATGGATCTTTTATATGCATCTTTAATCAGTCACAGGAAGCAGGCTTTGGCCAGAAATTAATCACAACTGAAATGTCCACTGCACAACTCATATTAAAAAAAAAAATCCTAGCTGAGAGAATGACAAATTTATATGAAGAAAGTTAAGATCATAACTCCAAACAAGTGTGAATGCCCCGCCCTCCGGGGACCAGGGAGGAGCATCAGTAACAGGTTACTTCGTCCAAAATGTTTGGGTAACTAGAAAACATGTGTTCAGTGAGTTTTGCTTTGGAATAAATACCCTCTGCTTACCTTGAAGGGAAACAACAAACCATCCCAGGCAATCTGCTTCTGCATTTATTTCACAGTGTGGATAGTATCATCTACATAACCTCTGTGAAGTATTTTTGTTGTTGTTCCAAATCCTCGTGCTAGGAAATCTTTATTTTCTGTGAAGAACTGATATGATTGTTTCTTATAGTCAATACAAAACTGATTATAAAGAACATCAGAAAAATGTACAGGTCAAATTTAATGATACTGTAGCATATGACCTGCATAAATTTACATGTTGACACACCTTAGTGCTGATTCTCTATACTGGCTCTATGTTCTGAGAGGTTAATTGCTATATGTTTCTCTTCCAGTTTAATGTGTGGTCCTTATAAATCTTATAAAATCTTTTGTAAAATAAAGTAGAGAATACTTGAATGAATGAAACAAACAACAACAAAAACACTATTATGCTGATAAGAGACAGAATGTCTTAAATTTACATCCTAATGATGGAAAGCAAGAGTTTGTTTAATAGAGAGGCCAGAGCCAGAGAATATTGAGTCTAAGCATCTGAAGAAAATGCAGAGGAATTAGAAAGGGGATACTGGAGGTCCCAAAGGTATTTTTTTTTTCAAATTGAAGTATAGTTGATTTACAATGTCGTGTTCATTTCAAGTGTACAGCAAAGTGGTTCGGTTATATATACATATATATAAAACATATATATATTCTTTCTCAGTATAGATTATTACAAGATATTGAATATAGTTCCCTGTGTTATACAGTGGGTCCTCGTTGTTCATCTCCTTTATATATAGTACTGTGTATATGGTAATTCCAAACTCCTAATTTATCACCACCCCCACCCCACTATTATGTTTTCAATTCAGCTTTATTCTGGAGGTCCTGGATAGTGAAATACAGGGTGAGGGGGAAAGTATATGGATGAGCAAGAAAGAAACAAAGCTGTCATTCTTCACAGATGTTGCTGCAGAAATTCAGACAACAGATGATGTACTTCTGGTTATTAGGAACATAGGAGAAGGATGGTGGTAATCATGATTGCAGAACCAGAAATGTTAAGTGACAAAGTGAAAGGTGACATTCTGGTTTGTAATGGAGACTTGTAGTCAGCCCCTAAATCTGTTCTCCTCTTGTAGTAATTGAACCCTTGAGTTGCAACTCACCACTGAGACTAGAGAGCTCTTCCAGTGTCCATCACAGCTAGGCGTGCCTGTGTGACTAAGTTCTGGGTAATGATGTTCAAGAAGTGACATGTTTAGCTTCCAGGAAGCGTGCTCTTACTGGAATGTGGATGCGGGGCAGCAATCCATCTTGGAGCATGATGCATCTCGGGACTCCCTAGGAAGAGTAGGGCGAGAGGAAAAAGGAGCATGGATCTCTCCCATCACGGAGCAGCTGTGGGACTGCTGGCAACAGCTGTGCAGTTGGACAGACACTAGCAAAGTGGGCAGAGACCACAGTGTGCCTGGGACCCCACAGAGTGGTACAACAGGCATTAGGAGAAAGGGGGATCCTACCCAACCATACCCAGTATCCCAGAGTCACCTGCCCAGGTAGGCCCCACCCAAGAAGAGGGTCTGGGGAAGCTTACACCTGGACTCTTTAAACTACTGTTCCTTGGAGTCTTTGCTACAGCTTCTGAACCTCCAATGCAAGTGACACAAGATTCTAAATCAAGGAGAGGTTGTAGTGTCCTTTAGCAGAGAACGGAAGTCGAACAGAGTGGTAGCCAAGGGGCAAGGTGAATTTCACACTCTTCGAGTGAATGCTGTGTGCAAAGATCTACGGTAAGCGCTGGTGAGATATAAATAAAGGACAGTTCCTGCTCCCCCAGGAACCTAGAATCTAGTGAGGAAAAACACATTTATAAGTTCTGATAACTTTAGGGAATAGAACCCTCAAGGAATTTATAATCTAGTGAAAAAAGATATTTATACCAATAGTTTTAATACATAGGAGTGAAGTGCGGCTTTGAGGGCAACAATCTAGCGGGAAAAGACATTTATGCCAATAATATTAATGCAGCAGTGAAGTGGGTACTGGAGGCTTTCCTGATATTAAGCGTGCTATAACTAGCTTCCAGTTCCCAAATCACAGCGTTCATCAGTTTTCCCTTCAGACATCTTTAAGTTATGAGATAAAATTCTCATTTTTCTATTTCAGTGTCCTTAAACATCTGGCTTTCTGCAGCACATAAGCAGTTTGCCCAGTGTATTTTAAAGAATTTTTTTCTCAGTGAAAGAAGAAGAAAAATCAATATTGTTTTATTTGCACACAAAAAGGAAAGAAAAAAAAAAAAACAGACTTGGCCTCAGAGGAACAAAACATCTAATTTGCTTTACAGTGTTTTCTAAAAATCACTCCAGAGAGGCTTATGTTTATGGAGAATATCTGACTATGACCTTTAAAACAACTTACGTTGTTTTGGTGGTTTTGTTCTAAACAGACTCTGATAATAATGATGTCCAAGAAAAGAAAATGCATTGAAAAAATTACGTGTTTGTGTACTGGTTGTGTGTGGGTGGGGACCAATCCAACATTCTGCAGATCTTTCCTCAGTATTAAGACTGTTCTCACTGCGGTAGCAATTTGCTATTTAAGCCTACTATGGATATTTATTGAGGATCTATTCTGAGCAGAGCTCTGATAGATGCTGGAGAGATGTGGATAATAAAACAAATTCTGCATTCTCATACAGTAGGTCAATGTCCAAAAGGAGCTATAGAAATATATACACATAAATAACGAATACAGAGTGCTAAGTAGAGACCCAAGGAAGGGTGAGTGTGTTGGGGAGGAAAATATTAATTCTTTTTCTTTCATATTCAAAAAAATATTATTTACAGGAAGGGGTGTGGGTGGAATTTGATTCTCAGGCTGTAGTTTGCTAATTCTGTTCTAGAAGAAAGGATACTGGTGAGGAAGTTCTCTTTTGGATGACAAAGGACAAACAGAAGTGCCTTCGGTCAGTCTCCTTTCTTCCCTGGGTAGCTCAGTTTGTTCTTTTAAAACAGTATTTTCCTCTAAGAGTTCATTACCAGCCTAAAAGTCATTGTCATGGGAATCTGTGTCCAACTGTTACAGCTATTTTGGTCCATGAAGAAGAGATTGTGGAACACAGTTCTTTGCCTGTGTTGGAGATAGGGTAAGGAGAGAGACCGTTGTCTCATTCTCCACCTGGCTCCAGTCTGCCAGGAGGCTTGCTGGTCAGCATCCCAGAGCTTAGGAGCAAATCTTCATCCATCCTGTGTACCAGGAAAAAGATGAATTCTTCCTGGGTGAAGCTTCACAGCTTCATTGGAATGATGGACATTAAGGATGGGAAACATCCCAGCATGCACAATTAGAAGTGAGTTTGGGGCTGGGGCAGGTTTGGAAAGGGTGGGTGTGCAAACCAATAAAACTAAGAGGCCAGGAGCATATACAACAAAAACAGTGGGCATGTGGTGGGCTACGTAATAAGACACAGGGCTAGAAAAGCCCACCGTGTGAGTTCTTGCCCCATGCAGAGGCATGGTCTTGATTCAGCGGACAAAGACCATAAGAGATTTTTGGACATGGCAGTGACAACTCCACCTGTGTTCTCATCATCATGGGAGGAACTGGAGGCATCAAAGACTGAAGGCTGGAGACCATTTAGGAGGCTGCTGCCTTATTCAAGCAAGAAGCACTGAGAGGCTTGACTGAGGGAACATGAGAGAAAAAGCAAAGGAGGATGAGACATTTGAGACATCAAGAGAGAAGCTCCAGGATTTGGTGACTGGGGAGAGAAGGAAGGGGAGAATGTACACCCTCAGATAGTCCTCCGAGTTTTGAGCATATAATTTATAGATATGATCTTATCATCTAACGTGAAAATAAATACAGAAGACATTGTTTATATTTCCCACAAAGGTACACATTACTGGAATCCCACATACCAGTAAATTGGGGAATCTATTCCCCACACCTTGCAGTCATCACCTGCGTACTGAGCTCTCATCACAATTTGTTGCCTTGACCTTCAAAGTATACCCAGAATACAAACATTTCATATCTCCACTGTTGATACCATTTTGGGTTTGGCCACTTTTTTTGGGGGGGGGGGGCCTATCTTGTCACTGCAGTATCCTGGCTGTTTGCATCCCTGGCTCCCTGTAGTCTGCTCTTAACAGGGCAGTCAGTTATCTTGAAAACAAAAGTGAGATCGTGTCATCCTGCTTCACAGACTCTTCCAGATATTCACCACTTTGCTCAGAGTAAAAGCCAAAGTTCTAACTATAGCCTACAAACCCTCCGTAACCTCACCCCCAACCCACCCCAGCCTTCTGCCTCATTTTTCTTTGCTGCAGCCACACTTGATACCTTGCTGTGGCTGGAAAATGCCGTTCAGGCTCCTGCCTCAGGGCCATTGCACCTGCTGTTACCCTTCCCTTTAGGTTTTGCTCAGAATGTCACTTTATCAGAGAAGCCATCCCTGAGTACCCCATGGAGTGGCAACCCTCTGCCCTCCACTGCATTCTCTTTCCACTAGACTCTAGGTTAGTTTTTTTCATAACACTTGGCAAAATCCATACCTGTGTAGTTTGCATCTCCCCCTAGATAGAAGGTAAACTCCATGAGGGCAGGTTTATTAGTCTTTTTCTTTTCTTTCCTTGCTGCATTTTACCTAGAAGAGATTGGCATAGAGCTGGTATTGAAATATTTATTGAATGAATGGATTCTATCAACAGAAGACTAAATTTCACAAGTATATAAAGAGAAGCATCTTGTTAGGAATTTCTGGCAAACTACTTACAAATTGTAATGGCAAAAAAAAAAAAATCTAATTCTAAAACACCCCAATGACCATGCTTCTTAACTGCGTTCTAGCAAACTAAAGAACTTTGAGGTATGGGATTAGGTTAACAAGTGATCTTAGCATCACTTTTCAAAACAGGTCTACCCTGCAGAATTCATTAAGCAACTATCTATACGCCAACACTGTGCTCTGGGCATAAAGAGATGAAAGGTTGTTCCTGCCCTCAAGGGGCTTACAGTCTGTTAAAAAAAAAAAAAAACAGAGAGAAAAGACAAAACAGCCTATAATGTAAAATGTGGGTTGGATGTAAGGGCGATCTGGCTGCAACATCTGTCACCCCACTGATCACCAGGCTTGATTTGGCTGATCTCTGGCTGACCAGGCAGTTGTCCCCTTCCTCCCTCACCGCTCCATGTGTGTCCCTCCTGAAGCTGCGTGCTGGGTCTAAGAGAACCACCATCCCCAATAGAGGAGGACCGTTCTTCTTGGCCGAGGGTATACAAGTAACTGCGCTCCCCTGCTAGAACCCCCAAACAAGCTCCCAGAAATGTGTGCACCAAGTCCTTCGTGAGGATGCTATGGTGGGGTGCAGGGAGCACAGGAGAAGGGCAGCTAACCCAGGAAAAATTCTGCAGGGGTGGGGCAGGCTGGAGCTGAGTCTTGACGGAGCTGAGTCTCTATGTAAGTGGAGAAGATGGGATGGGGTGTGCTGGGCGGAGGCAACTGCAGCCTCGGGCACCCAGTTCTGGAGGATTTTGGGAAACTCCAAGTAGTTCTGTTCAGCTGGCACACAGGCATCTATCTTTTGAGAAGTGATGAACGTGAGGTTGGAGGTCTAGCCAGAGCCTGGATTACAAAACAGAGGGAGACACAAAACAAATGTGTGATGGGCATTCTGATCAGGGCACATCTGTTGGGAGGATAGAGTCAGACAGTACGTACATGTCACCACATTAAAGTTCACATTTAATTCCAGATATTGTTTAATAGTAGTTTTCCTAAAAAAGGCTCTCAAAGTATTACAGGGTAAGTGTAATAAATATATCTGACTGAAACATTGTGCTGTACACCCAAAATTGACATGACATTGTGAACTGTATACTTCAAAAAAAGAAAAAAGTAAAAAAAAAAAAAGGAATAAATAATACTTTGGTTCTGATCAGTTTTGATTAGATTAATTGAATTGATGCAGTAATTATAGACTGAAAGTTACACACTTCTGTTTTTTGTTTTTTGTTTTTTGTATTGGGTCAACTTAATGGAACAATGAATGAGTTTTAAAATTGCAAACATATCTTTCTTTTTGAGAGTTCCTATATCTGATTCTTTCTTCCTGTTTCAAGGCACTTAAATCATTTTGTCAGCTCCATAAGGCCCTCCTACTGTCTGAGGGCAAGCAGCCTTGAACTATAATTGCAAGATTTTTAGAAAAAATTCCCAGCCTTTGGAGCAGGGGCGGCAGCCTCTCATGTCCTCCCAACGGATTGATGGTTAGTGGCTGCCAAGGACTCGGAATCGTGCCAAGGTCGTTAGTGGTGTCTGCATGGACATGAGATAGCCCATGGCATGTGACTCGAAATGTCGCCATCCCTGCTGAGGAGGATATAATCTGACAATTCAATCTGGTGGTAATGCCAAGAAATGTGACCCTTCTTTTTAGCCTTCTCCCCAAAGTCTTTGAAGGCTCCAAATTTTCTGAACTGCATCAACTTTTAAACTCTTTGAACCATAAAAGACATAGGGCTAAATTTTAACACATGAATGCATCCCAGGGCCATAAGCTCTCAGACTTCCCTTTTCTTGCTCTAGACCTTCATTTGGCTCTTAGATAGGTTACCTGTGTCTGCCAAACAGCCACCTGGGGTAACTGGCTGTAGACTCGTCAACCAATGATGCTCCTTCCGTGTGATACTGGACAGGGTATTTTTAAAGGCTTATCGATGTGATAATTTGACACTAAAATTAGGAATTTTTGCTCAGATGAAAAAAAAAGAGTCTAAATAGGAAGAAGGGGCATGGCAGATAAAAAATTAGAATAGTCTTTCTTAAAAATTGAAATATAATTGATGTATAACATTATGTTATTTTCAGGTGTATAAGATGATTCAGCACAAGTATATATTGCCAAATGATCACCACAATAAGTCTAGTTAACATCCTTACTGAAAGAGAAAGAATAAAATCAGGGTTATATGCATGGGAGCTACAATGTTCTAACTTGGAATTTTTGCATGACAAAGCGCCAGCTTAATTTGTACTAATTGCTTGCTAATGCTAATTAGAAATCCTCAAACTGAAAGTCAGGGAGTAGTGGAGTAAAACCAGCTCCTCTAACTAGTATATCCAGCTCACTCCAGATAGTGACTCAGGGACCCAGCCTTCTTTGATTCCCTACCTGTACCGTATTTCACACATGGCTTCCGTGATCAATGTGCCTGTCTACCGCAGAGCAGGAGAGACACACAGATTCGCATGTAGGACGTTTTTATGGGCCAGATGTGGCTGTGGCATTCACAGATATACATTTGGCACTTAGTCACAGAGCTAAAGCAAATGGTGAAGGATGCTGGTGTCCAGGAAGCAGAGGAAACAAGTTGATGAAGAACTTTCTTATTTCTCAATGGAAATACATACCACAGATTTAGTTTCACTATAAGGTGCCTATGGGCTGGTACCTATTTACAAAAGGGCCCCCATTTTTATTTTTTAAAAATATATTGTAAATCAAAGAAAATTTGAAGGGAAAAAAGCCCATAATTACACTCTATATTTTAATATATTTTTAATTACATAATTTTTTTTGCTTAGGTCATTTTCAGATGTATGCATAGCAATTATAATTATTCAGAATAGCTATATCATATTTCATGGAACCGATATTATTTATGTAATTCCTCTCTTTTTTGGAATATTAATTTGATTTGATTCTAAGCTTTCCTCCTCCACTTAAATGTATAAATAAGGCTGCAGTGGGTAAATTCTAGCAGATGATATTTTTATCTCTTAAATTGTTTTCTTGTAAGTCTGTCGTTGCATTATTGTATAAATAATTCTGAAGTGAACACATTTCAGAAGATAGTTTTTTCTTCTATTGTATTATTTCCTTAGAATAAATATCGATCAATTACATGACTGAGTTCAATAGTATGAGTGTTTTAGTAATTCGGGATGCATTTTTTGTCATGTTGCTTTTCCAGACATTTATACTAATGTTCAATGCTATGAATTTTACTCTTTTATTCCAGCCTCACTAGCATTTGTAAAACATTTTCTGAAACTAATTTAATAGGTGTAAAATGGTACTTCAGAGCTGTCTTAATATTGATTACTAAAATGAACATTTTTTCATTGTTTGCATCTATGGGATGCTTGATGTTTTCTGTACAGATTTGAAAGAGCTGTTTCTCTGGTAGAAATATTTATCGTTATCTATTGGTTTTGCTGCAATTTCCTTTCCCTCTCTCTGTCTCTTGTGACTGTAGGTTTCCCATGCCCACCTCCCAGTGGGCACAAGAGCTTCAGTGTACACAAGCTGTTTATATTTTCCTTTGTGATCTTTTGCTCTAAAATTTGCAACCATAGAAATCCATGGAGAATAGGATCTATTTGAGGCTTTGTGTTTTAGTCCGTTGGTCCACGTGTTTATTTCTGTATGAATTCTGGACAATAGAGAGTTGAAAGATATTACAGGGATGGGGGGATGATGTGTATGATGAAAGGATAAACCAACCACTTAATTTTCTGCATGCAATTTTGTGATTAGGTTGATTGAAATCTCTCAGATAATGGATGAGTATGTGTGAGCATCTGAATGTGAATGTGTCTCTGTCAGAAAGAGGCAGAGGTGAGGAAGGACAAAGGAGGTGATGATAAAGTGTGGGGGGACTGGGACAGAGCTAGTAAGCTGGGAAATTGTTTGATGTTCATGCAGTAATTATTCCACATTTCTGTACTGACTTCATGGATTCCAAGCAGTTTCTGAATTGTCAGACTTGATAGAGCATAATTTTGTATTTGATTATTAATATCAGATTTAAACAAGGCTTCAAAATGAGTCATTCATGGCAATGAATTAAATTCAGGTTCTCATATTTCCCCTAAAATTAATCAAGCAAACAACCTAGAAAGGTATTAAAATTAAGGACATACAAAAATGCTATCAGGAAGGTAGCAGTGTGGTGTTTAATAAAATAATTTTGTTTTTCAGGAAGACATGGGATAAATGACTTTTTGAATAAATGCTGCAATAATTTTGTGCAGAATTCATACTTTCTTATGCTGAAAGACAAAAAAAGAATTACTTCAAGTGCAAAGAAATTTATAGTTCAGTTATGAGAATGCATTGAGAAGTAGATTTATAGCTGCCTGAGGCTTATATAAATTTATAATGAAGGGAATTTAGAAGTAAAGCAGTGTAGACTTGATCTATTCAATGTTGTGATCATTCAGAAAGACTATACAGATTTCTTTTTTTTTTAATTGAAATACAGTCAATCACAATGTGTCAATTTCTGGAGTACAGCACAATATCCCAGTGATGCATATACATACATATATTCATTTTCATTTTTTTCCATTAAAAGTTATTACAAGATATTTAACTTAGTTCCCTGTGCTATACAAAAGAAACTTTTAAAATCTATTTTTATATATAGTAGCTAACATTTGTAAATCTCAAACTCCCAAATTTATCCCTCCCCCCTCTTTCCCTGGTAACCATAAGATTGTTTACCATGTCTGTGAGTCTGTTTCTGTTTTGTAGATGAGTTCACACAGATTTCTTGATAATATAAAACTTGACTGCAACAGAATTATTGGAAGTGTATGGAATCTAGGCAGAATCCAGAATCTAGCACAATCCAGGGGAAAAAAAGTTCTTTTGTGTGGTGAATACACAGAGAGGCATGATACACAAAAAATGTCACCTATTCAGTCTAGTTCATGGTCTGGTCATGTCCCCTGCTAAAGCTTTTCTGGGAAACCGTAAGGAGAAAATGATTTGTTGGCCTAGCTTCTGACTTGACTTCATTGCTCTCTGTGGGGGATCACTTTACATTTCCTTAATTGCAGGGACAACTCATATGGTTGGCAGTTGTTTGAATTGAGAAATGGATTTTAATGAACTATAGTTTCTGTTGCTCAGCTGGAATTGAAGTAGTCATAGGCTAAATTAACAGTCATGATCAAAACTAAGATGACAACTGTGTCACAGAAAAGGAAAGGGTTTATTTTGTGCTCCTATATTAGGATCATGCTCTTAAAATGATGGGTTTTGCAACTTCACACCTTTGAGTTATTTTGCTATTCTTTTTAAGGTACCAGAAGTCTCCTCCAAGGTAGTTTTGGAAACCTCAGATGTCAGGATAAGGAGAGCAACATGGCTGAAAGTTATTCATTATTAATCAGAAAGTAATTTATATTCATCTAGCGATTTAGAGTACATCATTTTAGGTTTTTCTTCATCATGGCCAAATGCAATAGGTCATTAACATTATTCCTCTTGAACCTCTAAGGATACAAATGCAGGTAAAAGTTAAGTCACACAAACCCATAGAATAAAAATTGGAGTTATATTCCTTAACCTTTAATTTAGTGTATAGTGTAGCTTCTGCTTCTTCTATGTGCGTCACAAATCTTTCTTCAGGCATTTTGAGAGCACTTTTTATGAGACATTATACAAATTAAAATTAATAGTATTCAGTTTGTTTTTGTTCCTTTTTAGTTCATTACTTCCTAAGGAAGTGGACTTGCCCAATACCGTAGAGGAAAACTGTTAATGATGTGTTTTAAATGCATTTCTACTCATTTATCATTTTGATAAATAGACTTAGATTTAATATATCATATAGTTTAGTCTCTTGAAAAGCCTTGCAGCAATCTTGCAGCAGAGAGTGAAAATGTTGTGACTTAAGTTTAAAATGCACTATCTTTCCAAAGGTGAAGAGGAAGTAAAATGAAAGAAAAATCTGGTGAGAAAAACTCACCACAAAAAAGTCTCTGCCCTTCTTTTTTCTTGTCAATTTGCATCTTATTTCCAGTGATAAAATATATAAAGATATATTCACCATAAATATCTCTTGTATTTAAGGGGCTAAGTCACCCCAGTTTGCTGAAGATGTTGCATGTTTTAGCACTGAAAGTACCTCTTCCTGGGAAACTCAGTCACATGCGAATTAGGATGGTTGATCATCCTACTTGCATATGAAAGTTCCACAGGTAGAGAAGAGTTCAGGAGTGGCTTGCTTCAGGGCTCAAATCATGTCATCTGGATCCCGCCTCTCAGGTCTACCTTGGGATAGGTTACATTCTCAGGATTGACAGAACTGCTACTGGTAGATAGTTTCAGACCACTGGGACTCATTTCCTCATTTTCAGTAAAATAAGTCAAACTTCAAACCTTATATTCTCACTCCATCAAAACTAGTGGAAGTAGAAAAGGTAACTATCTTCCAGAGACCCTCAGGCATCACTGGATTTGGTGGGGTTATGTGTCTGCCCTTGAGTCAGTTACCAAGGATGTATTAATCTGGGTCCATTTCTGGAGCTAGAGATGAAGTTGATACAATTTCCTAAGAAACTTTGTTGTCCTTAAAGAGATGGGAAGTATAATTGGCTGTCAAACAGCAATATTTCATCCTTTCACCTTACTAACAATTAAGAAAAAGTGTAGGGAACTTTTGCTTCTGGAGAGGATGCAGTAAGTAGTGGCAGGTCATGGCTCCTGAGATAAGAATTATGGAGAAAAGCAGATAAATTAATCATACTTTTAAAGGCCTTAGAGAACTGATCAAAGAGGACAACATCAGTGATTCTTAAACTCTAACGTGTATCAGAATCACCGGGAGGGCTTGTTGAAGCAGTTACTGGCTTTCACTCTGTAGAGTTTCTGATTTCTGTACGTGTGAGTTGGAGCCGGGGAATTTTTGTTTTTAACAAGTTCCCAGATGCTGCAGATTTAGGGACCACACTGGACTAGATGACATAAAATTTCAGGGAGGGAAGAGCCCTTCCTAATAAGCACAGATTGCTGCCAAATTTCTTCCCAAAGGACACTTGCTGAATCTGGCTAAAGACTGAAGATTTGGCTTGGTGTAAGCAGAGAAATGCCACTGGTGGAAAGAGAAGCCAGTGAAATTTTTGATAGCTGTGTAAGCTGGCATAACAGAATGGAATGCAGAAGCTCCCCAAACACATGGCCATTTTTACCCAGAGGATGTTTTCATGGGAGATCCAAGAGCTGGCTGGAAAGGTAGAGTGAAATCTCCTTCATTTTAAAGAGGCTTAGCATACAGAGTCTTTGTGAAAAGATGGGCCTGCCAAAAGAAATCAAATTGCAAACGAAGGTGAATGGCATAAAGGTTGAATCAAGCTCTAAATAGCTTGTTTCTGATTGAATTGAGATGATCAGTTCCTTACACTATTTGCCTAAGAAAGAGCAAATAGGTACACTCCCTAGGAAATAAAAACATCACTTTTCATCTTTATGTTTCTTCAATATACCATGTCTAGCATATAGTTTGAAAAAGAGATCCATTAAAAGAGATGGGAAAATGTGACCAATAATCAAGACAAAAAACAGGCAACAGAAGGAGACTTATGGATGATGCAGATATTGGAATTCACAGTCAGGGACTTTAAGAAAATTGAGATTAATATGTTAAAGAAAATAGGGGAAAAGAAGGCAAAATAGAATAAAAGATGGAGAATTTCAACAAGGAAATGGCATCTATTAAAAAAAGAGAATCAAATGTACATTCCAGAACTTTAAAAATACTCTGAAATTAGGACCTCATGGCACGGATGTAAGAGGAGACTTAGTGCAGTAGAAAACACACTTACTTCCTTGAATGCAGATGAATAGAAAATATTTAAACTGAAACAAAGAGAGGGAATAAAATTAAAGAACCAAACATTTAAAAAAAAATAGGTGAGACACAAAAATAGGAAACCTGTGTAATTGAGAAAGAGAGGAGGGGGAGAGTGGATCAAAAACAATACCTGAAGAGATAATGGTCAAGAATTATTTAAAAACTGAAGACAAATATCAAGAAGTTCAGCAAATCCCCACAGAATAGAAACAAAGAAAATCACATCCCTGCACATAAAAGTCAAGCTCTTGACAAACCTAAAGATTATCTTAAACAAAAGAGAATATCTTAAAATCTGTAAGAGGTAAAAAACAAAAAACAAAAAACAAACAAAAAAAAAACATTGCATTAAAAAGAGCACCAATAAAAGTGACTAAATTAGGGGTTGGCAAACTATACTCAACCACCTGGTCCTGGACATTTCCTGGAAGTTTTTGATTACTGATTCAGAATCCTCTCTCATAATCTATCTGTTCAGATTTTTTTGTTTCTTCATGATTCAGTCTAGGTGGGTTGCATATTTCTCAGAATTTGTTGATTTCTTTTAGGTTATCCAATTTATTGGTGTATAATCATTATAGTAGTTTTGTATCATCCTTCTTATTTCTGTGCTGTCAGTTGTAATGTCTTCATTCATTTCTGATCTAATTTATTTGAATAGTCTCTCCCTTTTTCTTATTCTAGCTAAAGTTTTGTCAATTTTTTAAAAAAAACTTGTAGTTTCATTTCAAACTATTGTAGTTGGAAAAGATGTTTGATATTATTTTATTCTCTTTAAATGTGTTAAGACTTATTTTCTGCCTAATATACAATCTATCTTGGAGAATGTTCTATGTGTTCTTTAAAAGAATATGTATTCTGCTGCTGTTGGTTGGAATGTTCTGTTTATGTCTATAAGGTTCATTTGATCTCAGGTATAGTTTAAATCCAATGTTTCCTTATTGTTTTTCTGTCTTGATGATCTCTCCATTGTTGAAAGTAGGAATATTGAAGTCCCCCACTATTATTGTATTACATCTATTTCTCCCTTCAGATCTGTTAATATTTGCTTTATAGATTTAGGCACTCCAATGTTGGATATGTGAATATTTACAATTGTTATAGCCTCATGAAGAATTGACTCTTTTATTGTTACATAATAATCTTCTTTGTCACCTGTTACAGTTTTTTACTTAAAGTCTATTTTATGTGATATAAGTATAGCTACCCTTCTCTCTTTTGTTTTGCATTTGTATAGAATATCTTTTTCCATCCCTTCACTTCCAGTCTGTGTATGCCCTTAAAAGCTGAAGGGAGTCTCTTATAGGCAGCACATAATTGGTAGCTGCTTTTAAATCCATTCAGCCATACTATGTCTTTTGATAGGAGAATTTAGTCGACTTATGTTTAGAGTGATTATTGATAGTTATGGACTTAATATTGCCATTTTGTTAATTATTTTCTGACTGTTTTGTAGTTCCTTTTTCCTCTTTACCTTTGTGATTTAATGATTTTCTGTGGTGGTATGTTTTGATTCCTTTGTCTTTATCTTTTGTGTATCTACTATAGGTTTTTATTTTGTAGTTACCATAAGGCTTGCATAAAACATCTTGCAGGTATAATAGTCTATTCTAAGCTAATAGCAACTTAACTTCAACAGCATACAAAACTTTGCTTTTTTTTTTTTTTTACTAATTCCCCACATTTCATGTTTTTAATGTCACAATTTACATCTTTTTATATTATGCATCCATAAAAATTATTGTAGGTGTAGTTATTTTTGATACTTTTAGCTTCTAACCTTTATACTAGAGTTGTGAGTGATTTACACACCACCACTGCAACATTAAAATATTCTGATTTTAGCTATATATTTATCTTAACAAGTGAGTTTTATATTTTCATATGTTTTTCATGATACTAACGAAATCTTTTTGTTTCTCCTTAAATAGCTCCCTTTATTATTTCTTATAAGTCTGATCTAGTGCTGATGAACTCCTCCAGCTTTTGTTCATCTAGGAATTTTGTTGTTGTTGTTGGGGGAGGTAATTAAGTTATTTATTTATTTATTTAAGTGGAGGTACTGGGGATTGAACCCAGGACCTCATGCATGCTAAGCACGCACTCTATCACTGAGCTATACCCTCCTCCCTGTCTAGGAAAATTTTTATCTCTCCTTCTGTTCTGAAGGACAACTTTGCCAGGTATATTTTTTGTTGACAGGCTTTTTTTTTTCTTTCAGCACTTTTAATATATAATTCCATTCCCTTCTGGCCTCCAAAGTTTTGCTGAAGAATCCTCTGATCATTTTATAGAGGTTCCCTTGTGCATAACAATTTGCATTTTTCTTGCTGCTTTTAAGATTCTCTCTTTGTCTTTAACTTTCGAGAGTTTAATTACGTTGTGTCTCAGTGTGGGTCTCTTTGGGTTCATCTTCTACCCTCTGAGCTTCATGAATCTGGATGTCTGTTTCTTTCCTCAGATTTGAGAAATTATTATCCATTATTTTTTTTTGAAGAAGGATTCTGCCCTTTTCTTTCTTCTCCTTCTGGAACATTTATGATACATATATTGGACCATTTTATGGTGTTGCATAATTCCCTTACATTATCTTTACTCCTTTTATTCTTTTTCTTTTTGCTCCTCTGGATGACTTCCACTGATATACCTTCAAGTATGGTGATCCTTTCTTCCCCTTGGTCAAGTCTGCTTTTGAATCTCTCTATTGAATTTTTCAGTCCAGTTATTGTGGTCTTCAGTGCTATGATTTCTGTTTGGTACTTTTTAATACTTTCTATTTCTTTGTTAAAATACTCACTTTGTTCATGCATTGCCCTTCTGACTTCAGTAGCATCTTTACGACTGTTATTTGAATGCTCTGTCAGATAAATCGCTTATCTCCCTTTCATTAAGATCAGTTTCTGGAGACTTATTCTTCTGTTTGGGACACATCTTCCTGTTTCTTCACTTTCCTTTACTCTCTGTATTAATTTCTTCACATTAAATAAAACAGTCACCTCTCCGAGTCGTGATAGTCTGGCCTCATGCAGGTGTTGAACTTCTCCAATCAACCCAGCCCAACTTCCTGGTTACCTCTTACACCTTTGTATTTATCCAAGCTGCTGTCTTTATTTTTAATGGCTCCTGGAAGAATAGGGTGTGCCAAGACTCATCAGTGTCCCGAAGGCATGAGAGTTGTCCATATGCCCATTCAGGCTCCTGGAAGATTTCTAATTGCCTGCCCCTTAGCTTCCCGATGCAGACTAATTGGAAACCCAAGCTTCAAGAAATAGCTGGAAATATCAGGACGTTAGATATGTGGTTTAGCCTTTATCAGGGAGAAACTAGTAACTGGGTGTTTTTGTCTACTTTCTCTGTGCTGAGCTGGAGGGAATAGCAGCTTGGAGTGCCTGTGTACTGGGAAGGGAATAAAAGAGCATCTCATGTGCTGGAAATGTTTTATATCTTGATCTGGGTGATAGTTAAGTAAATATAAATAGATATAACCCTTTACTGAGTTATACACTTGATATTCTTTACTGAATGTATTCATGCCTCAATGAAAAGGGGAAGTATTTGCTCTGGTTTTGTCTATACTTCTAGAATAAAGTCAGTAAGTCAAGTTGAGAACAGTGAACGGAACGAAGGAAGGGAAGATCTATAAGTCATATTACAGCTCTCTTCAAATGGGTAAAATGATGTTATTTAAATAGAGAATTTGCCTTATTTTATATGGTTTTTAATTGAAGACCAAGAACCAATAGGAAGAGTTAGAAGCAGAAAACAATTTTAAAAAAATATTGTAGATTGTTTGACAGCTACACATTTCACCCATCCTAGTATGTGTGTCCCTCAGCAATGTGACATCGTCATCTTTCCTTTTCAGAATTGGAGTCCTTTTCTTTCCTCCTTTGCACCTGGGCTAACCTGGTGGATTTGACTAGAAGAACGTGGCAGAAGTGATGTTGCATGAGTCCTGCATCCTAAGTCTCAAGAAGCCCTGCAGTGTGTGCCTTTATTCTGTGGGACCACTGCCCAGTCACGTTGACGTACAGAATTAAGTATCACAAAGGGGTTGTTGGAGGACGGGAGAAGATGCAATGGTGCAATGGACACTTTGTGTAATTAAAATATTTCCTACCTGACTGTTTACAGAAAATGTTTACAGACCCTTAATATGAAATATAGACTACATTAATTCTTTGATATATTTCCTTTCAGTCTTTTTAAAGCATTTTTATTTATATAGTTGAAGTTGCATTGAACCTACAATTGTATATCCTGCTTTCTCACTTAATATGAGCATAATTTCATGTTATTGTTAGTCTTAGAAACTATTTACTAGGTTGATAATATTCCATTACATGGATCATCCGGTAATCCTCTTAGCTCACTGATGATTTAGCTAACCAAATTCACAAGCCACAGTGGAACTTCCTGATAATTTTATATGAGAGTGAAGTACACAGAGATGACAATGGACTCAACTATATAGGGTTTGGGGGTAAAAATAAATGTCCTTAAAATCTCTAGTAACAGCTGAGAAGTTTAACTTAAGCCATGCACAATAGTTTTATGGCAGAGAAGATTCTTGCTTTGCCTTGTCAAATATTACTACCTCATGCTGCAAAATCACCAAAGGATGCACATAACTCCCATTTCAGAGTGAGGATATATTTTGCTAAGGAAACCATTTTATCAAAATGCCTCCTAAGAGTATTGAGAAAGGACCTTAAATGCTAACAGTTTAGGTTTTAAGAAAGATCCAAAGAGTGAAAAAGCATTATAAACAGAGTGAAGAACTCAGGTCAGATTATGGTTATCTTGTCACAGGAAAAGCTACTGAAAGAAATAAGTGACATGATTTGATAGCCTGTCAAGAGCTTTCTGAAGACAGAGTGAAGAATAATGGGCAAATCCAAAAAGAGAAAAAAGGAAAGGAAGAAAGGAAAGGCAAGGAAAGAAAGATAGGAAAAGCAGTACTGCATCTCCGGAAAGGAATGTTATAATCTTGAATAAGCATGCATAGAGTGCATTTGGTGTTAAAAAATTAATAACATACCCAAAGAATGGTAAAAAAAAAAAAAAAAAAAAAAACTCTTGCAAATCATATATCTGATAAGGGAATTGCATCCAATGTATATAAAGAATTCTTGCAGCTCAACAAAGAAAAGATAAATAACTTAATTATTAAATAGGCAGAGGGTTTGAATAGGTATCTCTCTAAAAAGGTCATACAAAGGGCCAGTGACCACAGGAAGAGATATTTCAACAGCATTGTTATTAGAGAAAGGTAGATCAAAATCACAAGGAGATACCAGTTCATTTTTAAGACAGACAATAACAAATAAAAATGAAAATATCTAGAAGCTGAACCCCTCATACGTTGCTGGTGGGGTCATAAAATGGTGTAAGCACTTTGGAAAACAGCTTAGCATTTCCTCAGAATGTTAAGTATAAAGTTACTCTAGGACCCAGCAATTCCACTCAGGTACATACCCAAGAGAAATGAAAACTATGTCTACCTAAAAATTTGTTCACAAATGTTCATAGCAGTATTATGCATAACGACAAAAAGGAGGACATCCCAAATGCCCATCAACTGGTGAATGGATAAATGTCCAACTGATGAAAGGATAAATAAAAGGAAGTATCTCCATACAATGGAGTATTCATGGGACACAAAAAGGAATGAAATACTGGTGCATGACATAACACGCATGAGTCTTGAAAACATTATGCTTAGTAAGAGAAACCAGTCACAAAAGGTCACATTTTGTATGATCTCATTTATGTGCAATGTCCAGAGTAGGTAAATTTGGAGAGAAAGAAAGTAGATGAGTGGTTGCCAAGGACTGGAGGAAGGGGGTATGGAGAAAGGCTGCTAATGGGTATAGGGTTTCATTTGGGGGTGATAAAAACCTTCTGAAATTAGATACTAGTGATGCTTGCACAGCTTTGTGAATATACTAAAAACCATGGATTATGTACTTGAAAAGTGTGGATTTTATGGTATGTAAAATGTATGTCAAGAAAGCTGTTACAAAAATTGATAATTAAAAATCAATGATAAACACAGAATTGCTAAAGAAATTGTGCAGTTGGGTTTCTAGATTCATATACCACTTTTGCTTTCTCTTTGATAGTGTGACTACACTTCCTTTGTAGTGCTACCAAGATTAGCTTTGCTTTCATTCATTTATTTCCTATTTTATTAAAAATTAGGAAAGAAAATGAGACATAGTTTAACTATTTATTGGGATAAAGGAAACATATTTACTATTTTTCAATTTTAATTATTTTCTTGGCACGTTCTGGTAAATCTCAAATCTCTTTTCCCCCCAGAATATGCCATTAAAGGAAATGATTGGCTAGCGGTGGGGTGGGGGTGGGTGGGAGGAGAAAAGCATCTATAATCTTGCTATTTTTACAAAACTTTTTTCACATTTAACCCTGATTTTCTACTCCATGTGTACATTTTCATATACCATGTAATTTCAATTGGGTATTTTGCTTCAGTTAACATTGTATCAGGAATTCTTTCCCTTGGTTTGGCATAAATTCCATGATCAGTGCAGTTGGCAGAATGATTGACCCCCTCTCCTCCAAGATGTTTATATCCCAATCCTGGAACCTGTGAATGTGTTATCTTGTGTGGCAAAAGGGACTTTGCAGATGTGTTAGGTTTGGCGTCTAGAGATGGGAACATTTTCCTGGACTATCCTGGATTATCCAGTTGCATCTGTTGTAATTACAACAGTCCTTTAAGGGAAAGAAGATGGGAGAATATGAAAAGGAGACGTGACCATGGAAGCTGAGGTCAGAGTGAGACAAGGGACCAGGGATCAAGGACCAAGGAACATGAGCTGCCTCTAAAAGATGGACAAGTCAAGGAAACAGACTCTCTTCTATAGTGTCTACCAATCCATTTCGGATGTCTGAGCTTCAGAATTGAGGATAATAAATATAGTTGTGTTTAAGCCATTCAGTTTGTAGTGATTTTTCACAGTTGTGATTGGGCTCTAACACAATCATCATTTAAAATTGTTGCCTGTTGTCATAATGGATCATAGTTTCCCAAATCATTTCCTTGTTTTGAAATAACAAACATTCTGAAGCAATTGAGTCAGTGTGACCAGATCTGTGCAAGGAGGTCTGGTCCATGGCTGCAGAGGGTGACCAGCGTCCATGACGTCATTCAGCAGGGTGGCCTTGCTGAATGTCCACTGCCACCATTATTCATTTCTTCTCTCTGAGGGACCTTTACCATTGGACGGGACTACAGAGCACTTAGCCCCACGGCCACAGGAAAGCCCTTCATTGCTGATTCAGGTATCACCCCTCAGGTAACGTGCAGCCGGACAGGCCTCAGTCTGTACCCTGAGTACAAAAGTCATATCTTCTGAACCAAAAAACTGAAGGACAGAATATTGAAAGCTGGACTTGTGGGAAACTTGGAAACTACAGTTGTCATACTTCTGACTCAGTAAGTGATGGCAACTCCTTAGCTGGCGGACAATGATGTAATCATTGCAGAGGGCAGAGCGCCTTCTTTGTTTGCCTTCTTGACTCATTACCATGAGACAATGTCACACCATTTCTGGCTGAAACGCTGGAAGTTTTCATGTTGTTTTTCGAAGTTAGCCTGTGTTCCAACAGACAGAGAAGCAGCAGCAGTTGCAATGGATCCATGGAGAGAGACATAAATGGAAGCAGAGAACAATGATGAAGTTCCCAACGGTGGAAATCATGAAGCTTCCTAGAATTCAGCATTCATGGGGGAAGAAATTCACTGGGCGAATGTTCCATTAACGTCTTCACACCTGTGGGTGGATAAGCGATGTGCTATAAACCATGATGACAGTGTACACACTGTCCAATTAAACTTAGTCAATCTGACACATATGTGGTGGTTTAGATTATTGTTCATAGGCTGCATGATGATTAGGGAAAACAGTAATTAGTTTATGCGAACGAATGTAATTAGTATTATTTGCACAATGAGCCACTTTAGAATACTTGTTTTCTTCTTTTCTTTTTCTGCATTCTCTGGTATGGGGAATCAGAATCAGAATCACTATTTCCTCTCAATCCTTGCTCCATTTTCTACCCAACTCATCCTATGTACCACTGCAGAGCAAAGCCCTGAGTTCCCCCAAGATTTGCCCACCCTCATCACCCAAGGGAAGAGCTTCTTGAAGTGAAAGCTTAGATCATTGACTTTAAATACTTCACTTTTTTTGAAGAAGAAAAGGGTGGAATTTAATCCTTATTTACAGGACACTGCAAGATATGAAATTCCACATAGAAATTAGAAACCCATGGACAGGAGAAGCTTCATACAGTATGTACAGTTTGGAACTGTTCAAGTATAGTTTTGTTGTAAAAAGTGCTACAGTAACAAGCCACATTTAAAAAGAGTTTTTAGTAGAGAAACAGTAAGACAAACTTAAACCAAACAGAGCACACAACAAACAACTTTACGCCTCAGCTGTACAATCTAAAAGTTAAAGGTCCCAGCAGTGCCATCCTGGACTTGGAATGTATAGACTTCAGAGGTAGTTTCTGGCACAACATTTTGATCTTCCTCTTCCTCTACAGAGAAATACTTCTCAGTCAGATTTAATGAAGCTTTGTACACAGACTCATTTTCATGGTTTTGTAGCGCTTCACTTTTGTCCAAACCTCCATGTTTTTCAATCATTATACTTAGTTTCTCAGTTTCACCTAATTTCTCAGCAGCCTGAAAGATATTTGAAATGGCATCCAGAATAACCAGAATAATCTTGGTATCTTTCCCACTTAAGATGTTCATCAATGGTTCTATGATGTCACAATGAACCAGGTATACGATCTGTTCAGCTGTTCCACCGCTTGTGTAATTGGTCACAGCCCATACAGCTTCCTTTTGCGTCTTAAAGTCTGCCTTGGAGAGAACGCCAACAAGGAACGGGACTAACCCATGGTCTACAACTTGCTGCATCTGGTCCTGGCGGCCAGCCGTGATGTTTGACATTGTCCACATAGCTTCCTTCTGAATGTTAGTTTTGGAGTTTGTTAGCAGACTGGGAACGATGGCAAGTGCTCCCGCATCTATTACAACCTGAGTCTGCTCGTCTGTCCCAGGGACAATATTTCCTGTGGCTCTTAGCGCAGGAGTCACAGTTGGCAGTTCAGCAGCTCCTAAAAGCTTCACAAGTTGGGGTACAAACCCTGTCTTCACAACCATTTCAATTTGTTCAGTTGGACCGTCAGTAAGGTAGGAAATGGCCCAGCAGGTATCTGCTAATACTTCCGGATCATCGTGATGCAGGAGACGAACTAAAGTAGGAAGAATCTGCTCAACAGCATCCGACGGGGTTGCGGGATTCTTGATGTGACAAAGGTTTGAAAGTGTCCAGATTAAGATTACGTAAGTAACCACGTGCTAAAGATGACACATCAGGAACCACAAGAAGAGCTAACAGCGGGTCAACTGCACCAGACTTGATAACCAAGTCTCGAAACACTGATCCATCACCTGCAACGTTCCCTGGAGCCCACACAGCTTGTTCACTGATGTGAGCGTGGGGCGATGCCAACGGAGAAATGAATGCTGGGACAGCACTGCCATCTACCACTGCCTTGGTCTGTTCTAATGTCCCGGAAGCAATGTTAGTGAGGGCCCAGGCAGATTCAAACTGAATGGGACTACAATCAGTTCTGCTCAAGAAGGACACAAATTTTGGAATCAAACCAGCCAGGATTACACTGTCTATGGGGGCCTGCTTTTCCCTAGAAAGCAGTTTCCTAGCAGCTTGAGTAGTTGGAGCTGGCTTTCCAAATTGTTGCTATTTATACCTTTGACAATGTCATCAACAGACCAATTTATGATGCCCTGGTTGGTGTGGTTTTCCTGCAGTGGAGAAGTAACGTCATCGGGAAAAGAGCTGACATTTCTCCTTTTCAGCATCTGGTGGTCCTTCTTGGCTTTCCTCAGCTCCACATTAACTTCTATTCGGCGCCGCCTCATTTCTGTACTGTCGTTCCCCTTGTTCTTGAATGTGTTAAGGCGGGCAGCTGGTGAATTAGCATTCTCATTGGTGGACATGGTTATGAGACAAAGGGAGAAAGCTCCACAGCTGGCTCAGGCTTCCACAGGAGGCGGTGCGGTGCGCACAAGCTGCGGGTGAGCTGCCCTCAAAACGTCCACCACAGTCAGCCAGAAGACGGTGTCAATACTTCACTTCTAACACATGCGTTTAAAGTTATATAATTTTTCCTCCAAGCACTGCTTTAGTTGCATCCTAGGGATTTCGATGTATCATATTTTTATTGTCATCTGAACCAAAACATTTTCTAATCTCCACTATGATTTCTTCTTTGATCCACGGCTTATTAAAAAGTGTGCTGCATCATTTTAAAATATTTGGGGGAGTTTCTAGTTGTTGTTATTATTATTATTAAAGTTCTGTTTACATTTCTTGGAATCAGAGAGCATAGTCTTATGATTTCTGTCTTTTGAAACTCATCAAGAAATTCATTTATGAGAATTCTACTTTGTTCCTCATGTCCTTGCAAATAATGCATATTCTCCAGTTGTTGGATGTAGTGTTCCTTAACCATTGACTAGGTTGAGTCAGTGAATAGTGTTGTTCAAACCTTTATATCCTTGTTTGTTGTTCATCTGTTTGTTCTATCAATTACTAGGACAGGTGTGTTAAGATACCCAACTATGTTTATAAATGTTAAAATTTCTTTTTTAACTTCTGTTATTTTTTACCACATTATTATGTACATATTAACTTAGAATTGTCTTGTCTTTTTTTTTATATGATAATACGTGTAATCTAAAAAATGATACAAATGAACTTATTTACAAAACAGAAACAGACTCACAGACACAGAAAACAAACCTACGGTTACCAAAGGGGACAGAGTGGGGAGGGAGGGGTAAATTAGAAGTTTGGGATTAACAGATACACACTGTCATATATAAAATAAACCAGGACATACTATATAACACAGGGCACTACATTCAATGTCTTGTAATAATTTATAATGGAAAAGAATCTGAAAAAGAATATATACATATGTATACACATAACTGAATCACTTTGCTGTTCGCCAGAATCTAACACATTGTAAACTATGTTAACGTAAACAAACAAACAACAAAAAAAGAGAAACTATGATACATTATCACATCTGACAGCTACACTTGCACCTATTATCACCCAAGCTGACAGCTCAAGCAGATCTGGCCAGCATGTGTACCTGACCTTGCCTGTTCGCTCAAAGTACTACACACATGTAGTGCTTAGACTTTCTGTACAGCTGTGTGTGATAAAAAAAAAAAAATCACAGGGTGAATTTAAATATATAAACACCAGTGCAGAACTGCATCCTCCTAGTCAATGACACATATAGGAGACATTAAATAGGCACAGAAATGACAAAGGAATATACTGAGAACTGCACAAAAATGAGTTACTTGGCAGCACAAGGCAGGGATTGGTTAATGTCTATCACTGCGTATATGGACTGTTCCACCTTCATGCTCTGCTTACTGCCAGGGAGCCCTTCCTGATCCCAGGATTCAGGTGAAAAGGCCCTCTAATCCTGCCTGGAGAAGGTGCTCCTCCTCAGCTGCCTCTTCATCCTTTATCAGTGTCAGTAACTGCAATAAGCCAGGGGCTGGGCCATCCTCTGACAGAGCAAACTTCCCGCGCGGGGTTCTGGGGACTGCTCCAGCAGTGATTTGGTCTAGGCGGGCCTGATTCACAACTTCCCGCTCAATTACATCTCTCTCTACCAGTTTCTGTAATAAAGGCTCCAGCCTCAGCACGTAAGCAATTTTTCTTCACCCTTTTGGTAAGTAGTCAGATATTTGACCTGCAACTCCCTAGGATTATCGATAACCCCAAACACCTTCTCAAGAGCCTGCACGCATTCAGGAACTGTAATTAATGGATTGTTTATCTTGAGGACACGAATAATATCAGATGCTGGGCCTCTAAGGCTCTCTAGCAGTCTCCTCTTCTTGGGATCTAATACCTGCCATGTCTTCATCATTTGAGTGGTATGAAACAGGTAGGATTCAAATTCTTCTTCCTGTTTCTGGAGGATCACTGCCTGAGAATACTCTCAGCTTTTTGTATTTCAGGTATTGCAGAGCAGGCTGAAGGGCCTCACCTAAGGCCTGTGCCAACATAGGGGCCCGCATTTCTGGGATCATGTCCTGGTCTAGGCCAAAAGGATCGTTTCCATATCCCAGAGCTCTGGTAAACTCGCCCAGTGTCATGCCCTCTCCCTCTTAAGAATTCATTTAATCTGCTTAAAAATTCATTATCTGGGTCAGGGGGCTTAAAGATCACTCTCCAGGCACCCCCTTTTCCGGGTATCTCTTTGGGGACCAGAGCATGACTAGTCTCCTCAGTAAGCCCTATTAAGGCTACCTTCCTGTGCTCGTCCCCCCGGAACATCCTCCCGAGCAGTCGGTACTCGCCCAAGGGAGCTAAAGCAGCTCGCAGGGCCTCCTCGATTTCCGCCACGTTACAGGTCTGGGGGATGCCGGCAATCAACAGCGCTTTCCGAGGGTTCACATCCACCCCTTCACGAAACCAGTCTTCCAAAAGCCTCAGCGTCACGGTCCCAAAACAACAGATTTAAATGCCGATTTCTCCGGGCCACTGACGCCACCGAAGTTCACAGTTCTCCTCCGTGGTACCCTAGTTAAGTGTCGTCAACATCCGGAGTTCAGAAGGGCCTCTCTCCGCCTCGGGCGCCCCGCAGCGGACGGCGGGGTCCCGCTCCCACCCACCCCTCCCCCCCCGGCTGTCATCTAATTGTCCGCGTCTGCGTGCATCGCTGGCTGCCGAGGCGCCAGGGTCCGCTCCCGATTCTTCCCGGAGGCCAGGCCGAGGAGCGAGAAGGTGGCCTCTCCGCTCCGAAGGGGACACTCGCGAGGGATACCGGGGCTGCGCAGAGGCGCGCGGGGTTGAGGGGGGGTGGCGGTCGGCCGATCGCTGCGGCGCTGAGGAACGACTGCGCGTTCCGAGCGGCGGGCGAAGCACCGGGGGCGAGGCTTCGAGCAGCGCTGAAGCGGCCAGGCCCGCACGCCGGCCCACCTGAAGCGTGGCATCAGCGCCGGTGCCTCCGCAGCCTGCAGCCGCGTCCTAGCTAGAGATGTCCGGGGCGCACTGGTCAAAGTGTTGTCTTGTCTTCTTGATGAATCAACCCATTTACCATCATCAAATAGTCTCCTCATCTCTGTCTTGAAGTCTACTTTATCTAATATTAAAATAAGCACAGTATCTTTTTTATGATTTGTGTATGCAAGGCATTTTTCTATCCTTTTACTGTGGATCTATCTTATGTTTAAATTGTGTCTTGTTCAGTCGCAAAGGCTGAACCTTGTTCTTTTGTCTAGTTTGACTATTTCTTACTTTAACTGGAACATTTAGTCGATTGGCATTTGATTTAACTTCTGATGTAGTTACGCCATCTTCTTACTTGTATTCTTTGTCCCTTTTGCCCTTTGTTCCTTTATTCCTTGTCTTCTTTTAGATTAATCAAGTAGTTTCTAGTATTACATTTTATCTTCTTGATTGGCTTTTAGCTACTCCTCTTTGAATTATTTTTATTAGTTACATAGGGGTTATAAAATGCAAACTTGGCAAATGAAACATATCAAAATCCATCTGCAATACCACTTACTAGACAATGTAAAACACTTTTGAGAACTGTGTCACTTCCCTTTTTGACTCTTACGGAATTATTTTCATATATTTAATTTTTCCACATGTTAAAATCCCATAATGCCTTATAGTTATGGTTGCTTTAAAAGGACTTCAAAGAAAAGTTGAAAGCATTAACCCAGTACCTCCAGTAAAAAATGAATACATAGATAAAACTAATTACCTCCCCCCTCAAAAAAATAAAATAAAATTAAGCATTCAAGATGACCTGTTACATCTTACTTATATCAAGATGACCTGTTACATCTTACTTACATATTTATCTTTTCTGATGCTTTTCATTCCTTCTAGGCTTTTATTCAAGATCATTTCCCTTCAACTCAAAGGAATTTCTTTAGTTTTTCTTGCACTGCAGGTGATGAATTCTCAGATTTTGTTTGCTTAAAAATTTGCTTATTTTGCCTACAGTTTGAAGGACATTTTCACTGAGTGTAACAATCTAAGTTGACAATTTTTTTTTCCTTGCAGCATGTTAAAATGTCATTCCTTTATCTTCTAGTTTTCATTGTTTCTGAATAGAAGCGGTTTTCTGAGATGCAGAGTATTCTTTTCATCTGGATGTTATTAAGTTTTTCTCTCTAAGTTTGGTTTTCTTTCTGTTGTGGTTTTCAACAGTTAGGCTATTATATGTGTAGGTACAATGTTCTTTCTTCTATTTGAACAATTTTTATTTGGGGGTCTCAGAGATTCTTGAATCTGTAGGTTGATTGCTTCCTTCACTTTTGAAAAGCTCTCTACCATTATCTCTTCACACATAGCTAGCTCTGCCCTATAATTTTCTCTGTTCTCTTTCTGGGACTCCAATTACATGTTGTTCCACAATCCTCTAGTGATCTGTTTTCACTTTTTTTTCCCCAATGTGCTTTAGATTGGATAATTTCTCTTGACCTGTTCAAGAGCATTTATTCTCTCTTTTGTGTGTCATACTTGTCACTAAGCCCTCCCAGTGAATTTTTCATTTTAGATATTATATTTTTTATTATAGAATTTCTGTCTGATTCTTTTTCAAGGCTTTCTATCTTAGAATGAGAATACCCCCCAATTCTCAGCACTTTCTCTTATTTTGTGCACCATTCCTTTTTAGTCTTTAACATATATATGATCATTCTCTTAAAATCCTTGTCTCTAATTCCAGACTCTGGGTCATCTGTGAGTCTGCTTCCAGTGATCTTTTTTTTTTTTTTTTTTCTATTGACTTAAAGGCACTTTTTCAAGCTTCTCTTCACATCTGTAACTTTCAGTTGTCATTACGTTACAAAAGAGCATTAGAGACTGAAGTAGATAATAATTTTTTTTCCCAAAAATGTCTTACCCTTTAGGGTTAGAGGTTGATCTCTTTTCTCAGTAGTCGGTGAGCAGGGTCAAGATTGCATTGCTGGGGGTAGGATATAGGTCAGTGGTAGAGTGCCTGCTTAGCATGCACAAGGTACTGGGTTCAATCCCCAGTACCTCCATTAAAACATAAATGAATAAATAATAGCTTAAGTGGTAGAATGCATGCTTAGTGTGCACAAGGTCCTAGGTTCAATCTCTTGTACTTCCATTTAAATAAATAAATAAATAAATAAATAAACAAACAAACAAACAAATAAACAAACAAACCTATTTATCCCCCCAAAACCAAAACCAACACAAACATAAATGAATAAATTCATAAACCTAATTACCTCCCCCCACAAAAGAAAAAAATTATTAAAAAAGACTGCATTTCTGTTTCACTTGCTTTCATTTTGCTGCTGACACTTGTTGTCTTGCAAATGAGATCAAGGCTTTAGAATCTAACTCTTAACAGATTGCTCTCTGCCCTCCAGCCCCATTTTCATCTTCTCCGAGGTGCTGTTTACTCTGCATTATTGTTGAAGCTGGCAGGCACAGCTAGTTCTGTGGCTGGAGATCCTCCAAATTCTGATCCACTGTACCAGCCAATGTATTTAATCCCAGCATCTTCTCACCTTTCAGCTACCCCAGTATCCACACCACAAGTCTGAGGGTAAGCATTTCTCTTTTTCATAATATAGTGTCTACATACTTACATCTTATGCTATTTACATTTCATTTTTTCTTCTGATTTACAGCCAACTTGTATAAGAATACTTGTATAATGAGGACATTTAAAACACATCCACACCACCAAATGTGTTATTAAATGCAAAACTGTATTAACACAGGAGCTTACCTGGCTACTTTCTAAATTATATTTTTAAGTGACATTAAAATCATGTTTAAACATTACTTTTGGGTGTGTCTATGAGAGTGCTTCTGTGTGAGGTTAGCGTTTGAGTCACTGGACTCGGTAAAGCAGATTGCCCCTGCCAGTGCAGGTGACCCAATGCAGGTAAGCACCATTCAGTCCACTGGGGGCCCCAAAACAGCAAAAGGCAGAGGAAGGTTGGAATCGCCCTCTCTCTGCCTGATTGTGTAAACTGAAACGTGGGTCTTCTCCTCCCTCGGACTGGGAAATATATTTCTAGGTCTTCTGCTTCTCAGATCTTTGAACTTGGACTGACCTAAACCATCAGCTTTCTTGAGTCTTAAGCTTGCAGACAGCAGATTGTGGGACCTGTCAACCTCCCTAATCATGTGAGTCATTTCCTCATAATAAATTGATCTCTCTCTAGATATACACACACGTTATCTCTCTCTCTATCTCCTGTTGGTTCTGTTTCTCTGGATAACCCTGACTAATGCATGGGATATTCAATTACTGGTAATGAGAAGGTCCTAGAGTTACGACAGTTGAAGTGACAGAGGTAAGGAACATGAAAAGATCAATAAGGAAGAGGTGTTCAAGCGAAGTGAGAAGAGAAAGAATAGTCTGGGTGTAGCAATGAGGAGCAAAGAGGACACTTAACCCATCTGTAGGTCCAGTGGTACGAGAACTAGAGGCTGAGTAAAAATGGTGATGACTTGGAAGGGGTGGAGAAGACACAGCATCCTCTGGGTAAAGTCAAGTTTGGGGATCTGAGCAAGAATGGACTACAGCCATTTCTCCTATAAAACTTGTTCTGGCATCTGAATTTGTTTCAACACAGTTGACGTATTAGAGAACAATTTGAGCATAAGGCGAATTTTGTGTTTACTTAGATGCAACTTCATCTGTGAGAAATTCTAAGTGAAACACAGAAGACCTCGCCAGGCTGAGTGGGGAATCGAAGGCACACAGAGAATACACAGTCCTCAAACAGCTACCACCAGCCTCAGTTTACTGCATGTGTTGTGTGAGCCCTACCCACCCACAACAGGGGTTACAAATCCCTCTGATTTCAGCTGACCCTCCTGCCACCCAACAAGCTGCAACTTCCATAAACACATGCAGGTCTTTTTCTAGGTAAAATGCCATATTTATTGTCATGTTTATGCCTTTCTTAACCATTAAACGTGTGTAAAATTGTACTACTGTTTTGATTCAATTCCTACATTTTTTCTAATGTCACTGATGGAGTTTTTGAATGTTCTGCTCCCGTGCTGTTTTCCCCATAAGCTCAGTGGCTTTTACAGGGTGATTTTTAAAAAGCCCAGTGATTTTTGTTGTGTTACCACGGAACTGACTGTGTTTAGAGATAGACTGCAGTTGCATGGATTTTGCTGATGAATGGACCATAAGCTCCAAAGAGCATAGTGGAAGGGGTTTTAGGAGCTAAGGGAGTGCAGGAGGAGAGGCCAGCATAGGAAACCTGCAGAACTGTAGGATTATTACAATACAGGATATAAAGGGTGACCTGGCAGTCTGGGGCTGCTTGTGGATTAAACAAGAGACGAAGGGGAAAGTGGGATTAATGCTGTGGCCTCAGGGTGACAGTCGCAGCCAGGCTGTGAGTGTCAAAGTTGGGAGGGGTGAAGTCCTGGGCCCCTGGTTCTTTCATCAAAGGAAGCAAAGAAGTGATAAGGTGAGGGGGTCAGAGCAGGTGGGATTTCTTTGGGTACAAGTGGCTCCCTGAGAGAATCAGTACTTGAGTTTGATTAAGTTCAATTTGAAAATGAGATAATGCTCATTGTTATGTCTGTTTGGATAGGAGAACGGGATTTAAAAATAGGAAAAGACCAGGCTTAAAAAATTGGGGTGGAGTGGAGGTACTTAATGCCAGTGCGAGATGGAGAAAGTAACAAAAAGGGGAAGTTGGAGACCCACGGAAAGAAAAATGATTTCACAGCCTTCCCAGTTTGCTTCTGTTTATTTTCAGTTTCTGAGCAGGATCTGTGATGAGGACTTGGTATTATTTCTGTTGGAACTTTATGAAATAGTTTGAGAAAGGTAGATAATTTTTTGAGTAGAAAAACGTTCTTATTTTATTTAAAAAATAAAGTTCATGTTCTTCCAACAAAAAAGAGGGAATGACATGCTGGAAGTAAAAGAAGGGGAAAAAAACTCATTCTCCACGAAAGAGTAGAACCCCCTCTGATATTTGTGTTTTTTCCTTTCAGTATTTTCAGTGTTCCGTCTGTAACGTGAGCGGACCCCAAACTAAAAGCTTTTAGTGAAAAGCAATAGAGCACATTCTAATTGTTTTTAAAACATTGCTTTCTGATTTTAGAAACCTGCATCTCAACATAAAAGTCATGAAGCATAGAAAAAGGATGAAAGAAGATTGCTAAGGACTCCATCCCTCAGAGTTTTATGACTATTCTGGAAGGTTATTTTATTTACAGTTTAATTTCACAATGTCCAGTTTGTGGCATGGTTATCACAGGACTATTTATTGGTTCTACATCAGTGTTTTTCAGACTGTGGTCAGTGGACTACCTGTATCTGGAACTCCTACAACCTTTTTGAAATGCTGATTCCTGGGTCCCGCCCCAGGTCTGTTAAGGTTTCCAGCAGATGAGCCCAGGAGTTAGGGTTTTACAACCTCTTCAGCTGTTTCTTAAAGTAAAGTCTGAAAATATGATCGGAGGACAATATAAGGAGAAACTTGGGTGTAAATATCTGGTTATTAGCCTTTTCCAGTTAAAATGGAACCACTGGGGTTATATTAAAAAGTGATAACGTCAAAATTTATTAAGCTATGATGCACCAGGTATTTTACATCCGAAATCTCAATTTCCCCAGGGCTCTGAGTACAGATCAAGTCACACTGAAGATCTTATTTCATTCATTTGTGCCCTCACTGGCCTAACACAGTCTGGCCCCTCTCCAGCCTTCCCAGGCAGCTCTGGAAGCCTGAGCTAAGTGTGTCCTCTGTGCTCCCACAGCGCTCACTTGAGGATGAGGCTTTAGTAGTTCCATGATATTCCTCTTATTTACTATTTCTCTTGCCTGGCTAGTTTCACTGACACCTGCACGTTTTGGGATCCTGCAGAGAAACAGAAAAACAGGACGCAGATATGCGTGTATCAGGAGATGTAAGAAATTGGCTCACATGATTGTAGAGGCAGACAAGTCCCAAGCTCTGCAGGGTGAGTTAGCAAGCTGAGTGCCTGAGGGAGTCAGTGGTGTAGTTCCAGTCTGAGACCCAAGGCCTAATAACCGGCAGAATTGATGGTGTACCTCGTCTCAAGGCTGGCAGACTTGAGACCAGGAAGAGCTGATGCTTGACTATGACCTAAAGGCAGAAAAGAGCTGATGTCTGAATTTTAGTGAGGAGGAATTCTCTCTTACTCGGGGGAACGTCAGTCTTTTGTTCTATTCAGCCCTTCAACTGATTGGATCAAGCCCACCCACACCAGAGAGAACAATCTGCTTTACTCAGTCTACCCAGTTAAATGTTAATCTCATCAGAAACACCCTCACAGAAACATGATGATGTTTGACTGAACATCTGGGCACCACGTGGCCCAGTCAAGTTGCCACATAATTAACCATCACACTGTACTCCCTTATTCAATCCAAATGGCATTCAATCTAGTATTATATAAATAAATCAAATAGTTTTTATATTATAACCTAATTACTAGAGATCACATATCATTATGTATTAAAATGCTAATTTGTACTTTTAAAATAAAACATTACACTTTTGCAAGCTAAATTTAGATAAAATAATTAAGTTTAATATGAAAGGAGAGGCACTGCAGTTGGGAATATGTTCTGGCCCTTGAATGATTTTACATTTACTTTCTAACAAAAATGCTGTCTTTGCCTATTCTCTTATTACTTACCTGTGTTATTTTACTTATATGGGCTTCTTGAAAATAGCATATTCATTCATTTTTGTTAACAAATACTAAGGCCTTCCTATGTGTAGCCACTATAAGCACTGGAGATGCCTCTGTGATAGGAGTATCTGAAGACTGGCTTTGAAATGCATATTAAACAAGTCATTTCATGGGTAACTTCTAGTAACACCTGTGATCTGAAAGAAAAATGCAGGACATGACGTATAAGGGGGCCTCTGTCTTAGAACTGAGGGTTAGTGAATTGCAGAAATTTCAAGCTGAGGCCATAAAGAATGATTCAGAGTTAGCATCATATTGGGTGGAAATAAAACTGTTTCAGCAGAGGAAACAGAATACGCAAGGCTTCTGAAGCAAGAAAGAGCTCAGAGCATTTGGACTCAAAGACGTCTATGGTGGGGAAAGCCAAGTGCAGAAGGCCATGCAGACCATGAAGACTTTGTTGAGGATTTGGGATGTTTTCTTAAAACAAGTGGGAAGCCCCTAAAGGGTTTCAGGCAGCGTAGTGCTGTGATTGGTTGAGCAGTTGAGAGCATCACTCTGGATGCTCTGTGGAAATTGGCATAGGGAGGGTCGGGGCATGGTAGTGAGGAGGGTCTTTGGAGGCCACTGCAAAGGGAAGGGAGGGTGACAGCTGGATGTAGGGCACTGGTGGTGATGGGCAGCAGCGGATACTTTCAAGAAATTTTGAAGACACAGAACTGACAGACTTGGATGTGGATGCAGGAGAGGGAGGGATCAAAAACTGCTGCTGATTTTCTAGGATAACTAACGGAGTGGATGGTTTCACCTTTTATTGGGAGAGGACACATTGGAGAGATGGCAGACTTGAGGGTGAAAATTTTAAGCTCACTCTGGATTCAGGATATCAGAGGGGCTGCCAGGTGTGGTAACATCAAGTAGACAGTTTGGAGTCAGTGGGTATTGGTGCTAATGGTTTGGTTTTGACCCAATCTGGGCAAATTTTCTAGAATGAAAAAATACCACTGGCAGACCTCCACTACTTTTCTGCCCAGTTGAGTCCATGATGATTATGGCCTCCAACTGGATTTTGGAAGCGAGGAACTGAAGACATCAGGCAGGTGGTTCAGTAAAGGTGATGAAAGACTGAAAGCATTCTGAGTATCTCCAGCAGAAGAGTAGCAGCTCCTGCCCTTCTCCATGGATGAGATCTTCTATTATTGGACCTGGGAAATGATCCCGAGGCAGAAATAAAGAATCTTTCCTTATTCCTTATTCCATTCAGTAGGTCAGGCTCCTTTTGTTTGTTTCCATTGGATTTATATGATGTTGAAATTATCTTCTGTACTAGATTTTTCTAGCAGTATTGGTTTCTATTTTCTTCTGTTGTTGCATAGTATATTTTAAGGGAAGTTCAGAAAGCTAGGTTAGAGGTTACCAGACAGACATCATTTCTCACCAGTAGTCAAATTTCTTATCTGCTAAACAAAATAATTTTGTGTTTAGTTGATTCTGTATAACTGTATCACCATTATCTTGTTTAGGGCATATATATTTTTCTAATTAAATGAAAGATTCTTTAAATTCTATAGTGCTTTACAATTTTCAAAATTTTCACACACACTATTTCATATAATCCCATAGTAACCCTTTTTTCTCTACCCCTTTACTTCCCCTTCCCCTACCATCTCCCCACTGGTAAACACTGGTTTCTTCCCTAAACTTGTGAGTCTGCTTCTTTTTTGTTTTATTCACTTGCTTGTTGTATTTTTTTAGAGTCTACATATAAGTGATATCATACAGTATTTGTCTTTCTCTCTCTGACTTATTTCACTTAGCATAATGCCCTCCAAGTCCACCCACGTTGTTGCAGATGGCAAAATTTTGTACTTTTTTAATGACACTATTCCATTGTGTGTGTATGTATATATGTATGTATAACACATCTTCTTTATCCATTCAGCTTCCTTAGGTTGCTTCCATACCTTGAAAATTGTAAATAATGCTGCTATGAATACTAGGTTGCATGTATCTTTTTGGGTTAAGGCATATTCTTTTAAGTCTAATCAGAAATATATGAAAAATTATACTGTTTTAAATAATTTCTCCAAATTTTAAAGACATTTAAAGACAGAAATGAAATTGATAATTAGAACTCAACAAGCTCTTCAGTTTTTATAATTTCTATTTTAATGGGTCAATATTTAGCATGAATGAGATGTTCTGTTTTATCCCATTGAATAATTTAGGACCCAGAATAAAAAGTATAATAATAATATAATAGACTATTATGCTTTCTTCAAATCAGTGAATTTGATATTGTATTTTTAAAACAAAGGTTTTGGTATTTATAGAGTAACAAAAGAAGTGTATCCTTACCTAAGGAATTATCATTATCATTATCATTATCATTATTATTATCATGTAGGCACTTTTTCTTTCCTATGTATCGAGAGTACTAAGCACAGCTTTCAACCTAATTTGCAGCTGGTGTCTAGTTCAGTTGGTTGGGAAATTGCAAAAGATGACACGGGCTGAAATGAATTGAATCAGGGTTTCCTTAAAAACACAGCAGACATAGCACTTTATACATTTCCCTCATTTCCCTGTACTCCTTATTTTATTAACTCTTGAGAAAAATATTTCATTATACCATGTAAAGTATCTTGGAGCATCAACAGAATGTAAGCACTATTTTTGATGAAGTGTCAAGTTAGTCTGTTAGTACACACATAGAGCCATCTTTAATAATTTTCTTTCTTTCTCTTTTTTTTTCTTTCTTTCTTTCTCTCTCTTTCCCTCCCTCCTTCTTCCTCTCCCTCTTCTTCTCTGTCTCCCCCTCCCTCCCTTCCTTCCTTTCTCCCTCCCTTCCTTCCTTTCATTTTCTTTCTTTCATTATTTCTTTCTTTCAATTAACTGCTAGGCACAGAGTGTTTTGCCTAAATATGTAAGGAGTATGCAGCTGTCTGTAGCATGATGTTGGCCTTAAAGGACTTACATAGGGTCTTAAAGAACAGATATGCATGCATGTAATACAAGAGAGTGAACCAAGAGACAGATGTGCATGAGATGGGGAAGCAGCCAACCTCTGCATTCCAAATTGAAAAACTGCGTTTATGGCATGGTTTTGGCAGGGCTGGGAGCAGGAGAACTAGCCAGATGGAAAAGGCTCTTTAAAATCACCTTAGTGACTGGATCAAGTGATTTGCTCACAAAATTCCCAATTTGGGACTTAAAATGAGGATTTTTATGACTGAAAATTTTTATGAGTAAAATTAGAAGCCATTAAAAGCAACATTTAGATCCAAATGACTTCACTTAACTAAGGGCCAAATGCCTTTGCGGATCACAGTTGTTAATGGGAATTGTACTCAGAGGTGAGTCTAGAGCCAGGACAGACGGGGGCCCAGTTGTCTCCTGCATCAAGCCAACACCTCTAAGTGACCCAGCTGCTGCGCTCTGAGCCTCCTAACATTTTGAGCTGTTTTCAGTAGAGAGAATTCAATCTTGGCAGTGGTTCACTCGATGGTATTAGGGATTCAAGGTAAAAGTGTTGTATGGGCAAATAAGCTTGGGAAAACTTTGAGTCAAGCAAAGTTAATGAGGTTTCCTACTGAAGAACCTCTCTAAGATTTTTACCACACTTACATGGATGGTGAAATTACAAGGATGTTTCCCAAGTTTATTTGTCCAGGGAACTCTTTTCCCTAGAGCATCTTCTAAAAGTTGTGTTCTGCAAAATCTGCTTAGGGAAACATTCTATTGGACTAATCTTTAAATATAAGCTATAGCTGGGGTAACCGTATGATTTATTATCTAAAATGGGAGTCTTTGAGAATATACAGGGAGCTATCAGTAATTATGTTTGTCAGCAGGTATAAACTGGGACTGCCTTGAGCAAACCAGGATGTATGATCCTACTAGATAGAGCTAATAAGGGATGTTGCCATGGCAATGATTGCCTCCTAGACAGCAGCATCACAAAAGCAACAGAATGTAAATAGGTTGGGTCAGTTCTGGTTCTCCAGGATGAGCTTAGATATGCCAGAGATTTATTGGGTGAACCTCCAGGAAAGGATGAAGGTGGAGAGAGTAGGAGAAGGAGGGAATAACTTCAGACTGCGACGCAGGTCTGATACCTGTGAAAGGAGAGACGGAAGGAAAGGAGGAGGGGAGGAAGGAAGGTTGGGTAGGAAGAGCCTCAGATTGTAGCACAGTTCTGGGAAAGACTTGACCTGACTGATGGGTCTTAAAACAAAATCTTCATGTTAGAGGAAACCCACATCAGGCAGAAATGAACTAGCTCTGGCGCCCTCACTGCAGGGACCACACTGGGGAGGGTTGGTTTCTGCATAGGCACCTGCTGGGTCCCCAGGGAGGCAGCCAAGGGCTTCCTTCAACAGGTTCTATTGAAGAGGATATGAGAGTCTCATCTCTGTGGCCACCACCTAGGTTAACTTTCAGAAAATTAAATACTGAATTACCATTATAATTATTTCAGTCCTATCTTTTGTCTCTGGACGTTGGACCTTGGTCCTTGGCCTGGGTTCCCCCAGTCCAGTAGAGGAAGCTATTACTTCATAATTAGGAAATCCCTTTGCTATTGAAAGTCTTCTATCCCAAATGGGCATTCAATGGAGGGTCTTTTAGATTATCCTGGAAGATTCAATTCAGGAGGAGAAATACATTTATGAATAGGTGGGGGGATTCCATCCTGAGCTTATATGAAGTCTTGCTTCCAATGAAACGCTGTTACAATAGATGTGCTGTGTTGCAATGGCAGCAACACTGTCATAGCTCCATATGGGTTATTGTTACACAGATGATACCTGTTTTCGGTCAATTTTAGCAGAGACAAGAAGGCAGAATTTCAGCAGCTTTGAATTCAAAGCTCAGAACCTTTCCTGGCCCTGACTTGGCTGTTGACACATGGCCCTTGGTGATTTCAGTGAACTCTCTGTGGCACTGTGTGCGAATTATCAGAGGTGATAACCTGCACACCAGAGTGCTCTGTTCTCCTCTGTGGCTTCTTTGTGGTGGAGATGGATTTTGACTCAGCAGAGCAAAATGTAACGTTTGTCTATGAGTGTACTTCAAAACCCAAACAATCAATTGTGATTGTGTCTCTGCGATGGTCAATTTTTTGTGTCAATTTAGGTGGGCCATGGTACCCAGATATTTAGCCAAATGCCAATCAGGTTGTTGCTGTGAAAATATGTTTCGATCTGATGAACATTTAAATCAGTAGACTTTTTTTTTCAATGTTAACTGTGTTTGTTTTTTTTAAATCGTTGGAAACTAATAAATGCAATGAAAAGAAGCATCTTGGTGACTGAGTAGACCCACTTCATTTAAAAAATCATTGAGTTACTCTGCCCCAGGCTAGGGGTGGGTGAACATATGGCAGGAACTTCCCTTCCACTGGATGCTGGCAACTGGAGTGATCTTTTACAAAACACGTTTTTCTGCATTTTTTTTCTCGTGGAAGCTGGAAGCCAGGAAGAGCACCCTGCTTTGAAAAGAGATCGTTTGGTTCACACAGTTGACTTTGGTTTATTTCAACAGGTAAGAATGTGGTCCCCAGTTCTCCTGAGGAGAAAGTGTGTTTTCTGAGTTTTGAACAAATCGGTTTCCTTTTCTGTTCAGGTAAAAGGTATAATTCTTTCCCTCCGGGGTTCAGTTGCTCCTCCTCAGAAATATTCTTCGGATAAAGTGTCTCTGGGTCTCGTCCCTTGGTGGCCCCACACCTTCCATGTGACACGTGACAGGCTGTCTGCCTGCGGGGTCAGCAGGTGGCATGTCCTTGGACGTGGGCGTCAGTCTGACTCTCTGAACTTCAAGTTCTCATAATGCAGCTGAAAGTAACCTCTTAAAAAAATATAAAAGGGAGCTAACTTGGGCTCTCTTAGTAAGGCTAGCAAGCTGCTAATTAAATAAGCAGAATATGACTCATAAGCAAAAAAAAGTGCACTTTTAAATAAATAAAAATAACACAGAGAGACGGTTAAAACTACAACCCAAAAGATGAGCAGATTATTTGGGGTTAGTCTTGGAGACGGGGGGATGATGACGACAGTTACGGTCCGTTTGGTTTTGCCGAGTCCACGCCCGAGGGCCCCGACGCGGTTATCTCTGAATTCCACGCGGTCCCCGCGCCCGTCTCCGGGTGTGTCAGCATCCCACACGGAGGACGCCCGCACCCGATAATCACTCAAATGCAGAGGAACGAGCTCGCTCCGACTCCTGCTGCCCAAGCCAAACAGACAGAGAGAAACGGTGGGCTCTCTCCCCCTCGTCGGTTTGACTCATCCGTCAAGGTCTTTCTTGCCCTTTAGGGAAATCTTATCCTCATCGCAACCACTCCTTCGGTGGTTGCAAAAGGCTCGCCCTGGGGGTTCATGTTTTCTTGCTGCTTGTTCTCTGCTTCTGTTTGCGGAGGTGGGCTTCGATCTCCTGCCTGAAGACCAGCATCCCCAGCTGCCCGTGGAACGCCTCGTTCATGGCCTTGCCTTGGACTGCATGCACATCCTGTACTGCCCGGGGGTCAGCTCCTGCACGCAGCGCTTCTCGTGCCAGAGGTGGAAGAGCCCGCGCACGGGCGCGCGCACCACCAGGAGGCTGCTGTGCAGGTACTTGCGGTACAGGTGCACGTCCTCGCCGCCCCAGCCCCTGATGTCCAGGTCGAAGCCCCCTGTGTTGATGAAGTCCGACCGGAACTGGCACGTCATCCCAAACCCGAAGTCTCTCCAGAATCCGGTTTCCTTCTTGATGACCAGCTGCTGCTTTAAGGGAGGGACCACATCGTGGTGGTCGTATATTATCTCCGGATTGTACTGACTGAAAAGGACCGGGTAGCATACCGTCTTCCCTGGCTGCGCGTTCAACCGGCACATGTTGAGGAACCTGGAGGTGAAGCAGATGTCCACGTCGCAGAAGAACAGCAGCACGTTGCTCCCCTTCCAGAAGCGGGCACCCACGTCCAGTCCCTTCCCTCGCGAGAACTCTCCGTTCAGCTAGATGAAGGTGAAGTTCCTGAAGTTGGCGGCTTTGGACGTGTTTTCGGGGATTCCTTTGACCTCGTTCACTTTTTCTTTTCCAAAGTAAACGACGGTGAGATGAATTCTCCCATCCTGTTGAATGCACATCTCCCTGAAGTTGTGCATGAACTGGCAGAACTTGTCCACCCTCCTGGCCAGCGGCACGATGACGTTGACCAGCGTGCTGGCCATGTTCAGCTCCTCGTTCTTCACCTGCATGATGGGGCCGAACGGCCGGAACAAGACCAGGCGTCTGAACTCGTGCTTGTGGTCCCCTCGGAACGTGAGCTTGTACAGAGTGCCTTTGTCCTTTTCTGTGCGGTAGATCCCTTCGTTGAAGTCCGCGGCCGTGTAGGGGCGCTGGTCGGGGCTGCGCTCGGCCGGGCTGTTGAGGGCCCTCACGGGCGAATCGATGGCCTACGCCAGCTCGTCTCGCTTGTCCTTCCTCACGGGCTTCGGGTGGCGGGTCAGGCCGGTCTCCAGCTGGTACACCTTCTGCAGGGTGTAGCTGTCGAAAGGCACGGCGGCATACTCGGTGGCCTGCTTGAGGCTGGCGTGCACCTCGGCGAGGTCCACCTGCGAGCGCAGGAAGGCCAGCAGGTCGGCCTGGGCCCTCCCGGGGGCGCCCGCCAGGCGCTGCGCGCCCCTGAGCTGCTCGCCGCGCTCCTGCAGCTCCTCCTGGAGCTGCGCGATCTGCCTCTTGAGGCTGCCCATGTAGCCGCGCTGCTGCTGCTGCTCCTCCCAGCCCTGCAGGGCCGCCTCCTTCCCGGTGGGGCCGCCGGCCCGCGGCAGCCCCCGCTGCTCGTCGTCGCCCTTCGGGGTGCAGGCCAGCATGTGGAGCACGGAGACCGCGCAGCAGAGGAGCACGAGCAAGACCACCACCCGCGAGACCCAGGCCAACAGCCCCCGGCGAGCCATCCTCACTCCGGAGTCGGCCCTGCGGTAGCACCGGCGGCGATCATCCCAGGACGCCCGGCCGGCCACGGGCGGCCCTGGACGAGGCTACGGGCAGCACGCATGTGGGGCCCCCGGAGCCGCTCTATCCATTTCCGTCTACACCGCGTCTTGCCCCTGCGAGTCCGGCACCACGGGGTGCAGCTTCCCGACTTCCAAAGGATGAAGTTGAGGGCAGAGGCGACGAGTCAGGGGAGCCCTCAAAGGTTTCACACGCATTCCCATCATAGCCTTGCGGACGGACAGCAGCGCAGTGCGGACCTGGACGTGTAAGAAGGTTACGATGAAACTACACCATTCTTCCACCGGATAAAAACACCTTGGCTTCTCTCCTTGAGATGGAAAGGAATCGCGAGGCGCTGCCAGCCGGCTCCCGCCGCTCCCGCCGCCGGCCGCTCCTCCTGTGCGGCGCCACGCCGCCGCGCCGCGGGCTCGGCTCCACCTCCCGCTCCGCGGCCGCCGAGCCTCCGGGGACGCGAGGGCGGGGAGCGCGCGGGACCGCGGCCAAGCACCGCGCCGGGTGGGGGAAGCGAGCCGCGGGGCGGGGCGGGGCGGGGGGTCGCTCTAAATCAGTAGACTTAGAGTAAAGCAAATTACCCTCCATAACGTGGGTGAGCCTCATCTAATCAGTTGAAGGCCATAAGAGGAAAAAGACTGAGGTTTCTTGGGGAAGAAAGAATTCTATCTCTAAATTGTCTTTGGACTAAAGTTGCAACATCAACTTTTCCTTGGGTTTTCAGTCTGCTGGTCTGCCTACCCTATAGGATTTGGACTTACTAGACCCCACAATCATGTGAGCCAATCCCTTAAAATAAATCTGTCTCTGTCTCTCTGTTCTTCTCTTTCTCTCTCCCCTTCTCTCTCCATACCCACAATGCACACAGAGCCTATTGGTTCTGTTTCTTTGGAGACCCCTGCTTAATACAGCCTCTTAATGGAAAAGAGTCATGATACATGTCATCCTAAATGGTGACTCATTGAAGTAGTTGGTGTTTTACTTTGAAAAGCATTATCTACTCTTCCCACCCTGGTGTATTATCCTAATGATAAGGAACACTGTAAATAATAACATTGATGGTGCTAGCGGCAATGGGAGAGGTCCCAGTCAGAGTTCTCCCATCGGGTCTTTATTCTCCGCCGCGTGTTGTTCTAGGAATTTCCCATCTTCTAGGAGTTTTCCTCTTTGAATGCACACTTAACAACCCTGTGAAGTGAACATGACTGCTCCCATTTTACACTTGAGAAAACTGTGGCATAGAGAGTTTATGCAGCTTGCTCAAGGTCCACAGCTAGGAAGTGGCAGAGCCAGAGTGCCCATCCTGAGGTCCTGCTCCAGATCCCCTGCTCTTAGGCTATGGCCTCTCAAGAGCATCTGCACATGGCAAGGATCCCGAAGTTTTTCAGTGATACCTGCTGGGCAGCTGCCAGTCTCCTGTGCTCAGCTTGGTCTCTTGGTACACATCCATCTAGGTCAGGTCTATTTGAGCTCCTACCCACCTCTCCAGGGGCCCAGGGCAAAAGCAGCACCACACATCTGCCCTGTACAGCTCCTCCTCTTCTGTCCCCTTGGAAAGCTGTTTCTATACTGATGGATAGATGTCATCATACTTTTGTCCAAGCCCATAGAATGTGAAACACCAAGAGTGAACCCTGATGTAAACTATAAATCTTGGGTTGGGTGATGATGCTGTATCAGTGCAGGTTCCCTGTGGTGGGGGATGTTGATGATGCGGGAGGGTGTGTGTGGGGCGGGGCAGGGAGTATAGGGAACTCTCTAAAACTGCTCTAAAAAAAATCAAGTCTTTAATGACTGAGCACATGAATGCAAATAATATAACTACATTCATAAGAGGCCCCATGGTGACGCACCATCAAGGGAAAGGGATCTCTCATTTGAAGAAAACTTATGTCCTGAGGAAGATCTGGGTCACCCATGGACCCATGTGAACAATGACTGTGTCATGTGGTCTTTAAAGAGCTCTCTGGCAACCACAAAAGCAATGGCAAAGAAGTAGGGATGGATCAGGTCCATAGTTTTTCTCCCCCTGCTACTTGGAAGCCAGACTGGCCTCTTGAGAACAAAGAAATTTCCAGAATTCTTCCACAATTCTGGGCAAGAGGGTATTTGAGTAATTACTTTGAAAATTACAGATACCCTTATTTATATCTGAAGGTCACAAGACAGTCATGCTACTAAAAATCTTCTTTGGATGGATATAATTAATTTGAATTCTATGAGTATGTATAGACTTGGAAGTGGTACCCAGATTGGGGAATAAAGGCAGACTCCAATCTAGGATTTAAAATATACCTAAGACTTGTTTTACAAGTAATTTTGTATTAGCCATCATTTAAAAATATTGCAAACCATTTTCCAGTCCTTTGTAGCAGTACCAATAATCCAAAATTATTTCACATTCTCCTCTGCAACTTCCAGAAACAGGTGCAGAAATTCAAACCATAATAGATGCTTTCCAAAGTGACAGTGAGTCATATCAGCAGTGCAACAATCAGGAGAGGCAGGCTGAAAAAATGCATGGTCACTCCTCTGATGGACTGCAGATCTGATCGAGTTGAAGCTTGTCCTCCAAAGGACATTCTTCTCTTCAAGTTTATTTTAAAGAGTATGAAAAAAGCTCATCTATTTTTAAAATTTTGTTTTTTATTGAAGTGTAGTTGACTTATAATGTTAGTGTCAGGTGTACAGCAAAGCAATTCAGTTATAAACATACATATCTATTTTTTTTCAGATTCTTTTCTATTACATGTTATTACAAGAAATTGAATGTAGTTCCCTGTGCTATATAGTAGGTCCTTGTTGTTTATCTGTTTTATATATAGTAATGTGCATCTGTTCATCCCAAACTCCTAATTTATCCCTCCCTAACCCTTTCCCCTTTGGGTTATCATAGTTGGTTTTCTATGCCCGTGAGTCTAGTTTTGGTTTGTAAATAAGATTTGTATCATTTTTTTTAGATTCCACACATAAATGGTATCATATGATATTTGTTTTTCTTTGTCTGACTTACTTCACTTAATATGAAAGCTATGGTTACCAAAGGGGAAGGGTTTATTTATCATACAATAGCAAGACATAAACATTTTCTAAGATAATTTAAAACACTTAATGAACATATGATTGACTGTTATGTTCCATTGGATAGATATGCCATAATTTACTTAGCCATCTCCATTGCTGAACATTCTGTTTCCAAATTGCTACTATTATACATATTGTTATGATGAATATCTTTTTCATTGAGATATAGCTGACATATATCATTATGTCATAATATATAATTATATCATAATTTCAGGTGTACAACAAAAGGATTCAATATTTATATATACTGTGAAATATCCTCTTCACTTATAGTAACTAGTTAACATCTATCACCATACATATTTACAAAAGTTTATTTTCTTGTGATGAGAACTTTTAACATCTTCTCTTAGCAAATTTAAAATATGCAATACAGTAGTATGGACTATCGTCACCATGCTATACATTACATCCCCAGGACTGACTTATTTAACTAGAGGTTTATACCTTTTGACTATAAGCTCAGATTTTGTTTGTTGGTTTGTTTTTTAGATTATACATATAACTGAGATCATATGGTATTTGTCTTTTCCTTTCTGACTTATTTCACTTAGCATAATGCACTCAGGGTCAATCCATGTTGTCCACAATTGGCAAGATTTCCTTATTTTTTATGGCTGAATAATATTCCATTGCACATGCACGCATGCACACATGCACACGCATACCACATTTCTTTATCCATTTATTCACTGATGGACACTTAGGTTGCTTCCAGATCTTGGCTGTTGTAAATAATGCTGCAGTGAACGTGTGGGTGCATGTGTCTTTTTGCGTTAGTGTTTTTTGTTTTCCTTGGATGAATACCCAGAAATGGGATTGCTGGATGATATGGGAGTTCTATTTTTAATTTTTTGAGGACCTTCCATATGGTTTTCCATAGTGGCTACTCCAATTTACATTCCCACCAACAGTACATAAAGGTTTCCTTTTCTTCACATCTTCTCGAACACCTGTTATTTCTTGTTTTTCAATATTTAAATAATAACCATTCTAATAAGTGTGAAGTGATATCTCCTTGTGATTTTGATTTGCATTTCCCTGATGATTACTGATATTGAACATCTTTTCATGTGCCTGACAACCATTTGTATGTCCTCTTTGGAAAAAGCCTATTCAATTCTTCTGTCCATGTTTTTTAATTGATTGTTTTTTGTTAGTAAGTTGTATGAGTTGCTTAGTTATTTCAGATATTAGCCCCTTATCAGATATGTGATTTACAAATATCTCCTCCCATTTGGTAGGTTGCTTTTTTATTTTGTTGATGGCTTCCTTTGCTGTGTAGAAGCTTCTTATTTTGACATAGTCCCACTTTATTTTTTCTTTGTTGCCCTGGCTTTTGGTGTCCAATTAAAAAAAAACCTATTGCCAACAAGATGTCAAGAAATTTACCACCTATGTTTCTTTCTAGGAGTTTTATGGTTTCAGACCTTGTGTTCAAGTATTTCATTCATTTTGAGTTTGGCATTTGTGTATGGTGTAAGATAGCAGTCCAGTTTCATCCTTTTGCGTGTGGCTGTCCAGTTTTCCCAACACCATTTGTTGAAGAGACTGTCCTTTCCCCATTGTATATTCTTGGCTCCCTTGGCATAAATTAATTGACTATATATGTGTGGGATTATTTCTTGGTTCTCTGTTCTGTTCTATTGACCTATGTGTCTATGTGTTTTTCAAATGCTGATAGCATACTGTTTTGATTACTATAGCTTTGTAATATAGTTTGAAGTCAGGGAGGATGGTGCCTCCAGCTGTATCCTTCTTTCTCAAGATTATTTTGGCTATTTGGGGTCTTTTGTGATTCCCTTCAAATTTTAGGATTATTTCTTCTTTTTCTGTGAAAAAGCCATTGGAATTTTGATACATTTTTGTTATGTTTTGATTCCTTAGACTAAGATATTCTTATAAGAACAGTCATACTCTGGAAACAGTAAGGATGAAAAATTAAAGAATTAAGAACAAATAAGGTTGTCATTACTTTGTTTTTTCTCATCCAATTATAATACGTACTTTAGTGTCTTTTCTGAACAGGTGTTTCTACCTGATGGATTCATCTACCAGTACACAAAGAAAGGAAAAGGAAAATTATGAAAACCCTTAAAGAAATACTAGAAATTAAACATATGCTTTTGATAGTTTAGTAATGGAAATATCTGGAAATCATGAGCAATTTAATAGGCTAATATTTAAATATCTATACTATAATAAATATCAAGTGCATAAACAATTAAGTTGGTTTATCAAGAAGCTGATCTAGGTACAAAAATTAGGAGGTAATAATGCCAGTCCAAACTTTAAAAAAAAAATTTATACAGACTATTTTAACTAGAGTTACTTAATATGCAATTTCTTTCTATCACTTTTGAAGATTTCTGTCATGAAAATACTAATTCATTTGTCTAATGTTTTGAAATAGCAGATGTCTCAGTTATTATATTTTATCTCATAACTGAATGAAATTTATGTCCTCATAAGACACAGTTTTTATTATCTTAGCAGTGTCTAGGGAACTTTGATGCGTTAATTTGTTTATCACTTGATTGCCTATAGAATGTTGTAACTTAAGGAAGGGAGAAGACAGGGCTTTCTGACTGCAAAGCTTCTGATACATTCCATTTGTAGTTATCCTTTCTGTGGAAGAATTCTCTTCAATTTTGAGATAAGGTTGCTGTTTGTTTAGCTCCTAACTTGGCAAGATCGTGGCCTGGGAGTTCTTTTTCACAAGGAAGGTCTGTGGATTCAACATTAGCATTAATCAATGTATTTGTTACTTTGCCTTCCTCCAGGAAATTAGTTTCCTGGAATACATTGGGGACCATTTTCCACTTCTTTTCCCAGCACTCTTGGAAATCTATCTATCTGTCTGTTTGTCTATCATCTGTCTATCTGTCAATAGATTGGCATATTCATCCAACTCTCTCACAACTGTTTCTGTGTTGTATCACTTAGGTTTCTGGGGTTCCACGAATGGCCTGAGGTTACAAGTGTCAGGAAAATCTCTCAGTTCAGTCCCAGTTTGTCTGCCCTTTCTTCATCCTGCCAGAACTGGCATCAGCTTTGTTGTTGCTTATATTGTAATATCTGTTCTGCCCTCCTTCCAGAAACCTGCTTGTTAATACAAAAAATGTGAGAGTGGGGTTGCAGCTCAGGGGTAGAGCGCATGCTTAGCATGCACAAGGTCCTGGGTTCAATCCCCAGTACCTCCACTAAGACAAAAAAAAATACAAAAAATGCTCACATATCTAGTTTACCCACCAGTCAAGGCATATATGTTGCCAAACTATATCTTCATTGTCGTGGGGGACAGATAATCTGTTTCAGTTATCTACCTATTACTCAAAACTACCTTAAAACAACAACCACTTATTATGTGTCATGATTCTGTGGGTTCTCTGAGCTCAGTTGGGGTGTCCTGCTCTAGCTGGTGTTAGCTGTGTTCACTCATGTGGCCGCATTCAGCTGGGATCTCTGTTGGGACTAGAATCAGCAAAATGGCTCCTTTCACAC